>NC_048431.1:7695909-7931129 GCF_004353265.1 Vitis riparia | reverse complement strand
TTAACATAAAGAACTGACTGCAGGTGGAGATTTGCTTTTCCTTCTGTGTTCTAAAATTGAGAGAGAAATGATTAGCCGGCAATTAAACAAAACAAAATGATTTTGGCTGGCTCGATCCTGTAGTTTGTTCCTTTCCTGTGGTTTCATTTACCATGAATGGTTCCACCTGGCTCGATATTTGGGCTACTTCTTTGGCTTAAAAAGCTTCCCTCAATTGCCTTGGCGTCTCTCCATACCCTATTCTTCACCACATGGAAAGTTTAGATTGGTAAGTTATACTATGCGGGAGGAACACTAGAAATTCTCGACTGTGGATCCTATGCATCTTCCATTATAAATGTCCATTTGTTTATTTGTTTTGAAAGCATACTTCCATTTCTATCTTGTTTGCATGAATGTTCCACCTTTTATAACCCACAATCCCTATATATATTTTATTCATTTTCGATGTGGGATTAGTTAATGAGAAGAAAAAAAAAATTTGCATGCTTGGGATGGATGTAAAAATTGAAACTTAATTATTAAGTTATGAAACTTTTTTATTGTATTATATTTGCAAATAAAAATATATAACAAAATCAATATTTTTTTCAAATTTTTATTCTATAAAATTATAAAACACTTTCACATTTATTTTTATAATAATTATATAATGTAATTAAAAATAATAATATAAATTAATTAATTTAATAATTTTAAAATAATAAAATACAAAAGACATGCAAATAAAATAAAATATAATAATTTTTATTCATTTTAAATATATTTTTATACTTAAATATTATAAATGTTCTATTTAATAAAATTTTAAATATTTATATATTTATATTTCTCTTCATTATTTAATTTGATATGTCAAATATAAAATTGAAATATTATTAAAAATTATATATATATACATATATAAATTGTTATTTATGACATCATCATCATTGATTCAACCAATGAACCATGAACCGATAACTTTTTTAATTCAAACACCATTCTAATTATGAAAACATTGCATAATTCAATCACTAGTGTACTAAGAAACATAAGATTTTACACTTATGATCATAAATTTTTGTATAAAAAAAGTAAAGGAAAAAGAAAATCATAAATAAAGTATTGAGAATATTCTATAAGTCAAATTTCATCAAATGAACCTTTATATTTTATTTACAAATCCTATAATTCAAATTTCAAATTTCAAGTTTCAAGTTTCAAGTTTCATTTACACACATCCCATTAAAATACTTAATTACCATCATCACCAGAGCTAGAAAATAAATTGAAGGGAGTAATCAGGGTTCCTCCTAAACTAAAATAGAAGGTAACTAATTTATTCTCGAGGCCAAAAAAAGAAAACACACACACACACACACACAAAAATCAATCAAATAACTTAGTGGTAGTAATCAGGGTTCCTCCTAAACTAAAGGATACAGATTCAAAAAAAATAAAAAATAAAATTAAAGGGGACATTTTGCCCCTCTAAGCCTTATGTGGCTGCGTCCCTATCATTGCTAAACTTCTTTAAACACTTATATATTTTTAAATTATTTAATCTCTATATATAAAGCTAAAATAAATGAAATAAATTTAAATAATATATAAAAATAATGTATTAATTTTAAATTTATTTATTTTCTCTTTTATTTTTTCATTCCTTCTATTTTTCTTTTCAATTTTCTCTATTTTTCCTTAAATTGTCATTGACCTATCATCAATTTTCTTATATTGTATTTAAACAATTCTCTTTGCTTATCATCCATGGAGTCTAAATACTTGTCATATGACATAGGAACTGAAAAGGCTAAGAAGAACCATTGTGGGAAGTAGAAAAACATAAATATATAGACTAATGCATATTATGTTTTAAAAGAAAATTTACATTTGTACAAAACTTAGGTAGTACTGACCAATTTAGGTAAGAGTAAAAAAAATGAACATGTTAAGAATCTATTTGATAATGATTCTTAACAACATTTTTAGTTTTTTTAATATTTAAAAAATAAAAATTTTTAAGTATTAAAAATATTAAAAATATTTTCTAAAATTACTATCAAATAAACTATAAAATATATAATAAATTATTTTTAAAAATATCTATAAAAACTAAAAACCTCGTATAAATAAATTAATTTATTTATTTTTTAAAATAATTTTTTATTTTGATTTTGTAAAAAAATTATTAATTTAATTATTAATTTTAAAATGGTTTTAGTAAAATATGAATAATAAAATTATAATAACATCACAAATAATATTTTTTTACTAAAAATAATACTATTCTAGTATATATAAAATCTAGATATTAATATATTCATAAAGGCATAATTGATTGTTTTAAAATGAATAGTAATACCATAAAAATAATAATGGTTAATAATATTTTATTGAAAATGAATCTTGAAACTAAGCCAATTTTTTTATCACATATATATTTAGTACTTAATTACATATATAATATTTTGTACTAGTTTGGATGATTTCTACAATTAATTGGATCAAAATTTTGAATTTTGAATTATTTTTTAAAATTAGTAAAATTTATTAAAAGGTAAAACATTAATTCTCATTTGATTTAGAATTCATTTGTGTTGTAAGAAAATTAAGAAGAATATAATTGTATATAGAAAAGAAATAATAAGTCATGAATTATTTCTTATCGACTTTGGTTATTATTTTCTTGTACTAATTGAGTTCAAAATTATTACATTTATTAATAAATCACAAATTTTCCATATTGATCGTTAAATAAAAATAAATAAAAAAGATAAAAAAATTATGTTTTACTTTATTTGTTTTTAATAAAATTTTAAAATATTTTTATTTTTTATTTTTTCTTATTTTTAAAACACATGTAAAAATTGAATTTTATTCTGATATATGCTAATTTATTTTTAAAAACTGTTTTATGAAATTAACCGTTAATGGCAAGTAAATTTGACGGTTGAAGCTCAGCCCCAAGCGCAAATGTGAACTTTGGAGTGGGCTTAAGGGAAAACCGGATTACATCATATCGGGATTGGTGATTGGATTTAATTTGAGGAAGCGTATAGATTAGAGTTTTCAGTCTTCTGTTTTCATTTCATCGGGCGGAGAGGAGATAAACTACCTCCTATGGCTTCACTTCACTTCCTTCTTCGCCCATCCTCCAATCCCAATCTTCTCGCTTTACCCTCCAGATCTCGACCGGTTCAATGTGCTAACGAACGCCAGGCGCTGTTTAGCCGCATTGCTCCTGTTTACGATAATGTACGCCTTCCCCCTCATCATCATCTCCCACCAAATTTTGGGTTTCTATTTTTCTGAATTCTTTGTCTTTTTAATTTTTTATTTCTCAATTACATTTACAGCTGAATGATTTCTTGAGTTTGGGGCAGCACCGGATATGGAAAAGAATGGCGGTATCATGGAGCGGGTAATTTTTGTATTTCACTTTTCTCTCTCTCTCTCTCTGTTTTCTTTTATTATTGATTTATCAATTTTTTTTTTAATTTTGCTTTCTGAAAATCTGGGTCAGGGCCAAGAGGGGAGACGATGTGTTGGATTTGTGTTGTGGAAGTGGGGATTTGGCATTTCTACTATCAGAAAGAGTTGGGTCTGATGGCAAGGTTTCTTTCAAATTCTTGATTAAGTTAAATTCCTTAAAATCTGAAATCACGTATTTGTTATTATTTTCGCATGCAGATTTTTTCTATTTATTAATTTCAATATCTCTTAATTAATTTAATTTTATTGAATTATTAGTACTTAATAAAACACTAGAAATGAAAAAAAAAAACACACATACACACATACAGAGAGTGTAAATTAATAAAACAAGTTTGAAACTCTTTATATTGGTCTGACTTGCAAATTGCTTATATATTTTTGAAGTAGAAATACAAATTTCTGTATTGTTTCTATGGAAAAAAAAGGAGAGAGAGAGAGAACTATCAAAAGATTCAAAACATACCACTTCTTTTGATAGGCTAAATAAAATATGCTAAAAAAATGTAAAGAGACAAATTATTAAAAAAAAATCATAAATAACTTTTCTTTTTTCTAAGGGAAAGAAAAAGGAAAACATTTCTTTTAATTCTCTTTGTTGATGAAGCTTTCTTATAGTTGCCACAAAAATATAAGTGGCTGTTGTCTTGCTTGGAAAATTAAGAATCAATTGCTTCTAAGAAAAAAGAAGAATTAGCAAAATATATCACTTCTTCTGGTAGTATTTAATGTTTATATATATTTTTTAAATTATTTTTAATATACAAAATAAAGAAAAAAGTTATGTTGGACAGACCCTTAGTATAGACTATTTTGTTAAAATTTAGTTTTATAGTTTCAAATGTTTGTGTCTATGTCTATATACACCTACTCTACTCTTATACTTGTGTGAAATAACTTGGGGAACGTTTGGAAGTTTGAAATAGAGAATCGAAATGGGAAATACACTTCTCTTCTTATTCATTACTATGATTGGATCACTTATTAGAAATAGTGAAAATTATTTTACTGAATTAAATGAATTTTACTTAATTACTCCTTGTAATCCTATGCATTATGCCCCATGTGCATTGAGTTTAGAAACATCCAAAAAGTCATGATCAGTTTATTGTCAATAATTTATTGATTTCACAAGAGGGTTCTTTTTAAAGAAAATTACTATAGCTCATAAGTAATGGACTCAATGGCATGGGTATAAATTTTTTGAATTAGTCAAATGTGATTAGTGATCATGTCTATTTGGAAAAGCAATTGAAGTACTTCCTTTGTATGATTGAGCACAACTTTTTTCTTTAAAAGGGGTGTTATGGTAGATTTAGATGAGACCATGGTTTGTGCACCTTTCTAGTTGTGAGTACTAATTGAGACTTTGCTTAATAAAGAAGAGCTCATTATTCTTGTGACTTAAACAGTTTATTGGACTTTACTAAATCAAGGTTCCATGCTATGGTACAAAAATGTGCTAGAAATCATTGTGATGCGGTATCCCAACACTATAGCCTAAGTCTAGCCTATAGCATCAAAAACTTGTGAAAGAAATTGATGTTAGGTTTTCTCTCTTTTTTTCTCTTTTGTACCTCAATTTTGCAGGTGATAGGTTTTGATTTCTCAAGGGAGCAATTATCAGTTGCTTCATCCCGACAGCACTTGCTCTCAAAAGCCTGCTACAAGAACATTGAGTGAGCATTGGTAAATCTAGTGTTGATGAGTCTAATAACTGGAATGTGCTTATTAAGAATTTGGAAAGGCATTTCATGTTTACAAATTATGGAATAAGTCCCGAAAACTTACCATTTGTCTATAGATTAATTTCATATAATCCATTATAATTTCATTCCTTTTCGGTTTAAGTTGAAAAGAATTGCTAACCAACAAAATGAGGTAATGATGCCATGTGTTACATTGTAGGTGGATTGAGGGCGATGCAACTAAGTTACCTTTTTCTGATTGTTCTTTTGATGCCATTACCATGGGTTATGGGCTACGAAATGTGTTAGATAAAGGCAAGGCCATGCAAGAGATGTTTCGAGTCTTGAAACCAGGTTCCCTTTCTACAATCACTCTATTTTGTTCTTGTGAGAGTGTGGAGATAAGGGATTTGGTAAAACTTGTTCTGTTATTTGATAAGATTTGTCATTTTTTTCTGAAAATTTCAGGGTCAAGGGTATCCATCCTCGATTTCAATAAAAAACACTAAACCATTTATTACATCAATTCAGGTATTGTTGAGATAAGGGGTTTTAGTTTGAGGAGTAATTATGTCTTGAATTAAATTGAGAGGTGAAGTCAGTTGCAACTTTTAACATTCATATGACATTTTGATGTTATTTTTTTATGATTCTTCATGCACTAGTTGTCATAATGAGATTCATTTCTTTGACTGAGTGTTCTCATGCATTACTTGTCATAATGAGATTCATTTTTTTGACTGAGTGCCCTCCTATTGAAGTTTGCTTTGTATAAGAAAAACCACCTAAGATTGGGTTTAGGGGTGGTGGGACAGTGGAGGAGGGGGTGGGGGTTGAATTAAGTGATGGTCAATTTTCAAAATGCTTAGCCACTAGTGAAGAAATACCAACAAATAAGAACAATGTCATAGTTAAAATACAATAGTAAAGAGATAGAGTAAGAGAACATAAACAAAGTTTTTATCTTGATTTGACAAATCTCCACCTACATGCATGCTCCCAAAAACCTTTCCAAACCTTGAGAATTTTCACTAGCACAAAGTCTTAATGCCAAACCTTATAAGTACACAATTGGTTTGTTAAGGTACCAAGGGATCTCTTACAACGTAGTGTCTTTCTTATTCTCTAATTTTTATGCTTCAAAAGCTCTTTCAAGGTTCTCTCAACCTTGGACAAAAATTGGAAGTGAAAGAGTATTACATAAGGACTCTCTTTAATTGTAGATTTACAAGTAGAAGACTTTGAGTGCAAACAAAGAGTATATAAGTTTGGATTTAATGCACTATAGATGCTTAATGAAAGTTTGGACTCAACGTAATAAAAATTTGCAAGTTGTTGGTGGCCTCTAAATGCTTTCATAAAAGGTCATATATATAGTTTTGTGAAAAACTAGTTGTTACATACAATCGGTTGTGGCCTATCCACCTTTCACTCATCCACATAACGCGGTCCATGACTCCATTTTTTCCTCTTTTCAGATTGTAAATATTTCTCAGAACATCATTTGCAAGTACATCAACCATGCATTTATTATTGATTTTTGAAGAATAACTTCCATTGTTGAATTTGTAAGACATTGGAAAGCTCTAAAAAAGTTTTTTTGAAAAGGTCGTTGAAGGATTTAAAAGTGCATAAGAGTGCATAAAAAATTTAAAAGGATGCCCTTATAATTGCACAAGGTGAGTTAAACAATCCTAAGGCTAAAAGATGCCTAAATGATGTCTTCACACCTTTCATCTTGCCTTTAATGGCTCCTTCTTAAGCTTCCTAGCTATATGGCTTCTTCTTTATTTACACAACCAATTTGCTTGTGTATTATGCTTAAATCAAACATTAGATCAAGCCTTTGTTTTTTTATCATCAAAACTAGGTTTAATAAACCTTGGGTTAACACTCTCTTGTACTATGAAATACTAGAGAGTAACTATCACAATCGTCGAGTTTCTTTTAACCAAAAGATTGTTGTAACCTGTTGAGATCACAAGGGTTTGGCCTTATAACAAAGCGAGGATCTTGGCCTCAATGGTCAATGATGGCCTTAATCATATGGCCCCTATAGATTTTGAAAACACTTTCAGTCCCAAGAAGTCCTGAATTACCAAAAGAGCAAACTATCAAAATTTAGCATGAGGTGAACCTCTTGATGGGTTTCCCATTTTGCTTAAACCTCCAGAGATGATTTGTTGAACAAGCAAGTGGATCTCTAATCCAAACATATCAAGTTCATCTAAATCCCTTGAAAGACTTGAGATGTTGAGGCTTAAACATATCAAGTCCTGAATTACGAACTGTAGGGTCTATATTGATCTTCAAAGATCTTGATGTTTCTATCCAAACAAATCACCCGAAGAATAACAAGTATGCCATTCACTAGAGATCTTACTCTTAATGCTACCTCGAAAACCTAGAAGGCAATAGTCAATAAATATCTAATCCTGAGCTTTATTGATATGGTGCCTTATCTATTAGAAAGTGAGGCCCACAAACTTTCAAAAGAAAATTGATGCTTAGAGATTGGGGTTTGTTTTTGGGATAATGTCCTTTGGAGCATGTAACCCTTAGGAAATGACCACTAGCAACAAAATTATATCAAAATATATGGTGAGACTTATAAACTTATCTTTTTTGTCTGAGACAACCTTTGCATCATGGATTCTAAGGGGTGGAAATTGGTTTCTAATCTTTCTTTTAGTGGGGGTCAAAACATAGTGTAAGCCTTATAAAGTCATGTTTTTTGTTTAGGACAACCTTTTTATTCTGGATTCCAACAAGTATAAAATCTTTTGATGGACAAATAAAACATATATTAATGAGTGTGAAAGAGAACATGCTAAAAGCATTTATCCAAAACAACCTCCATAAAGACATATCTAACCATAGTTAAGATTGTCTAAGAGGTCTAACATTGTGTAATTCTCCATTTACAGTGAAACATGGGACCACACCAATGGGGATTAATGAAGTTCTTCTCCAACCTTTGATATTACTGTTCTTGAAAACCCTTTCATCGTGCTTTTTTGACATGCTCCAGAGCAAGCACAGGGGAGCCACATGCCATACCTTCCTTTTCCTCTTATCCAACTCTTTAGACTTCCATCTAAGAAGAAGTTTTCTCATTAAAGCTAGAAACACCTATTTTAGACCAAAGACTACTAATAGAAATATCCCCAGTTTTTTTGTCCTATCACAATATATCAAGATATGATCAACTGATTCTTCACTATCATTGTAGCAACCACATTCATTTACCATTGTCCACCTTTTCTTCATTAGAATATATATACTTGAGATCTTTTTCCATAACTGCTTCCCAACCAAAAAAGTAGGTTCTCAAAAGAATTGGGTCACCATTTCAACTTCCCAATCTTGAAGGAGTCTTTTGAATTGCAATGACCAATGGCCTCCACTTTCTCTCCATTCCCATAAATTTTGCAACTTTAGTAGTCTTGAGAGAAGTTAATCTAAACAACAAAGGGATAGCCTCTTCAACTTGTTCTCCCCCATCCACCTATCTGATTGTAATTTAATTTGCTTACCATTTTTTACCCAAATAGTTGTCTTGAATTTAAAGTCTTCCCATCATTTTCTAGTTTCTTTTCATAAACTTAGTTTGAAAACTCCCCCTCACCTCTTATGTGCTTCAACCCCCATTCATTTCCCTATATTCTCCTCAAATGATCTTCCACAAGCTATTGGGCTTAGGGACAAACCTCCACAACCATTTGCTTAGTAGGGCTTCGAACCTTTAATCTCCTAATTCCTAAACCTCCATACTTCTTATCCTTGCAAACAATCAACCAACTCACTAGATGCACCTTTTTTTCTTCCAAATGATTTCCCACAATTTGTTTTTTTTCAATTTAATCCTTTTCTATAGTTATATATATTTGGATCACACAAGGACATGAAATATATTGGAAGACTCAAGAGGGTACTCTTTATTTGCACTAATCTTCCTCCTTGAGACAGGTATTGCTTTTTCCAAGAGGCCAATCTCCTTTTGCATCTCTCTTCTATTACATCCCACATGACAAGAGACTTATAAGATACGCCTCAAGGAAGACCAAGATAGGTAAGGAGTCTCCCCACTTTGCACCCGAATAGAGAAGCCAATTTGTTCATTTCCCCCAAGGGAAGAAGTTCACTATTTTGCATGTTTATTTTCAAACTTGACATCAGTTCGACGCATATCACATTCCATCTCCAGTGCCTCAATTGATCCATGTTGACCTCATAAAAAGAAAAAGAGTATCATGTGCAAATAATAAGAGACATTCATTCCTTCTCCCTGTCTACCCTCTACTTAAAAACATTAAGAAAATCCTCCATTCTTCTACCTTGGATATTAGTTAGTTGAGAGCTTCCATCACCATCACAAATAGATAGGGAGAACAACAATCACCTTGCTGCAACCTCTCTAGAAGTGTGGAAAAGTTGTGGGAGTGTCATGAACCAAAAATGTATTCATTTTCTCCATTTATGACCAAAACCCATCTTTTCCAAGCCTGAAGAGAAACTTCTAATTCACATAGTTGTTGATCCTTTTTTTTTCTTTTTTTTCTTTTGTTTTGTTTTGTTTTGTTTTATTTTTTTTTAAATACATTTAAAACTAAACCATGCCCCTATACTTCTCTTTTCTTTGAATCATTGACCTCATTTGTAATAAGAGCTGCTTCAAGGATCTTCCTATGAGATTAATTGGCCTCAAATCCTATCCTTAATGTCACTATCAAACACCCCCCCAAAACTATATGTAGCATTAATGCTACATTAAATAGAACACTTAGATGAGCTGCATATTCCCCTTCCCACTGTAGGCCAGAAATTGTTTAAAGGCTATTGAAAATCCATCTGACCCTGGCACTTTATCTCCCCCATCTTTGATAAAGTTAACACCACCTCCTCTAAAAAGAGCTCTCTAAACTGCTCTATCTAATCTATCAATGCAATTAAATAGATACACTACCAATGTTAGGTCTCCTCACTTGGGGTTTTTCAAACATAGACTTGAAATAGGACATGATTCCCACTCTTAAGCTCCTCTTCTGCAAGCCAAACCTAATTGATTTTGAACTACTAATGAAATTGTCATTCTTGCCTGCATTAAACGAATGATTAAAGAATTTTTTATAGGGTATTCTTATTTAAGCTAAGAACCCTAGATTTTTGCCTCCACAAGATTTTTTTTTTAGATAGCTACATGGTTTGTATTTTATCTTAATCAAATTTTGATTCCCTCTTGTCCTCCTTCGAAGGAGGTCTTACTCTTTCTATACTATCCCAACATCTTATCAACTCCAGGCGCTTCCTTCTTAATGGATAATCACTGCTCAGATGAATATCAGAAACCAATGAGTTCTTTTCACTCGATAGACATGCTATTCTATCTTGTGCTCATCATGTGTGTTTTTGGCCAGTCTCAACTTGAAGACAAAATATTGTCTCTATTCATTATATTGGTGAAACCTCATCCTAAAACATCAAACAATCTTTTTTTTCCTTTTAGGTAATTATCATTTTTCTGGTGTATGGAATCACATGTGGGATTCCCCTATCGTCATGCCAGTTAAGCTTGGCTGAAGGGGTTAATAATATGATACCAGCTTGGGCATTAAATTCAATTTTCACTTGTATTTGTTGTAATAGAGTATGTTTTATTTATTTGTTTCTCTTTTTTCAAGGAATGGATGATGATAATGTAGTTGTTCCTGTTGCACTGGTTATGGCCTTGCTGGATTGAGTTGCATATTTGAAAAGCTCAGTCAGGAATTCTTAACAGGTTTACTTCACCTCATTGCTTATGCACATCATGCTATCTGGTGGATGATTGAAATATGTGTTGTGTTCTGTTCTGTCATTTAGGGAGGAGTTGGAGAAGCTTGCTTTAGAAATGGGATTTTCCAATGCCAAACATTTATGAGATTGGTGGAGGCATCATGGGGAACTTAGTAGCCAAACGGTAGGTAGGATTTGCTTCTCTTGCAAATTTTTCTAATTTTATTTTGTAAGGATTAGCATTCCTGTGTGAAGGATATATTTAATGTGAGTTCTGAATTGTACCTTGAGCTCACTGTTCAGGTTAAAGGATTTTTCATTGAAGTGTTCATCTAATTTAAGTATTATTTTATACTCTTACCTTACCCTTCTCATCTTCTCGCCATTCTGTTTTTCATCTCCAAATGAGAAAATGGCTACAGTTAGAATGTAGAACTTTGAGCAATCCCTGTGAAAGGTATATCTTTAGATAGTCAAAGAATTGAAGCCCAGAATGCATTGTAGCAAATCTTTATCTTTCAAAACTTTCTTTAAATTAGGTCATTTTAAGAATCCAATAAATGACATTTCTATCTTGTTTTTATCGTTTTGATGTTGACCAAACTGTTGTTCAAAATGCTGCATGGAACTCAACTGCAAGACTGAATTCTCCCTTAAGTAAACTAATAAAATCACTCTTAACCCTATGAGAGGAAGGTTATCTGAACCAGCTTTACTAGTTAATATTTTATAGGAACAGCCAATGCATATTGTGAACTCTTAGAAATTGATAATCAAACTTCCAAACCCGCAGAGGGGAAAAATTAAATCATCTGAACCAGCTGGACAAGTTAATATATATATATAGATATAGATATATTGGAATAACCCAAATTTATCATAAATTGAATCAGAATCCATTTTCACATTGTTCTGTACCTCCTCTAGTGTTGTGATGACTATTGTAAACTCACTTGGATATAAACCTTTAGTTTTTTAGCAACCTGCCCATGTGCCCATCAACATATGCTTAGGGGATGCTTACAACATGAAGTTGAGGAAGAATGGGCTTAACCCTGAGACAGGTTTTTTCATTTACATGCCCACAGCTTGTGAGTTACCTGTACGCTGTAAAAACATTCATTTCGAGCTCCACTTAAGGTCATCTGGGGTAGAAAGAACTGTGGGAGATACTGGCATCTGAACCAGAAATGGCAGCATTGAGGGGGTAAGATGGGTTCTCACATGCCTCATTAAGTTCCATGGTCTTTCATCTATAATGGGGGACTAGTGGGCGAAGGAAGATGTTCATCCTTCTTTGTCAGCATCTGCAGGGCCTTTGACATTGATGGTCGTAATGATGGAACTCTTGGGTGCAAAGAAGTCCTATCTGCATCACTCTCAAAACTTCATTCTTAATGTTGCCATTGTCGTGGTTATGCAGCATTAAATTTGGATCAAAAAGTTCCTCCAAGGGTCCCTAGCTGGAAATGCTTCCATGCCTGTTTTACCCAAAAGCACAAAACAACTTGATAAAAGAGGAAAAAGCCTTTCATTTGCACTTTTTGTGTGAATATGATAAAGAAAACTGATTAAATATTAAAAAGATCAAGTCATGAAAATTACGATAGTGACTAGGCTATCTGAGTATTCTGCAGTTTTGCTCCTGTTGTTCTGCCTCCCTGTGACAATCTCCAACAAGAGGACACCAAAGCTGTAGACATCTGCCTTTTCTGTTAACTGGCCATGGGCAGGTACTCTGGAGCCATATATCCTCTATAGATTCAAAAAGGAAATATTTCTAGTTTAAATGTACGCTGATAAATCCTTAAAGCTTAATATTTTTAGAAGTTGATCTGCTATTATAATTCCTTGAACCCAAAAAGAGATACTTACAGTGTTCCTGCAATAGCAGTGCTTATGTGACTCTTATCTTCTTGGAAAGACCTGGCCAGCCCAAAATCAGCTATTTTAGCACGCATCTTTGAATCCAACAAAATATTACTGGCTTTTATATCTCTGTGGATAATTCTGATCTTCGAATTTTCATGAAGGTAGACCAGACCTTCTGCTGTCCCAGAGATTATCTCACATCTCTTTTCCCAGTTCAGTGCTTTACCTCTGTTTGTATCTGCCACAGTTATTTGTAAACGATTTGTCAGACTTCATCAACAGGATCAAGATAGTAAGATATGCTCCAAGAGTGGTAGCAATAACTTTGACAAGTAGTGATAGTCGTTTTTCAAAATATTGGACCTCTGCTAGGGAAACTATATCTGTTGATCTCAGAGATTAGTCTTAATTAGATTTCTTGTAATTACCGAAGATGAAGCGATCAAGACTCTTATTTGGCAGAAATTCATAGATGAGAAGGCTTTCAGGCCCTGAGCAACTGCATCCCAACAGCCTGACTAGATTTTTGTGCTCAACACTGCTTATTATGTTAACTTCATTATAGAAATCTGCTGCTCTGTGTCTGTTGTTAAAGAAAAGCCTCTTCACAGCAATCTCTCTTCCATCAGCCAGAACTCCCTGTTATGGAAGTAACAAGTAAACCTCTGATAAAATCCAATAAGTTATGTCGTCTGACTTTATGTAAAATATTTATAAAAGCCATTTATGAAAGGGAAAAAAAAAAAAGAAAAAAAAAAAGCTGCATAGTACATTTGATGTGGATAATAAATTAATAATATACTACCTTATAAACAGTTCCAAATCCTCCTTGTCCAAGCTTGTTGGCATTGTCAAAAGATCCTGTGGCCTTCTCAAGTGTAGCATATTTGAAGTTCAAGCTACTGTCATGGAGGGTCTTAACTAATTTTATAGCATCGTTGGAACCTAACTCAATAAGAAAAAGCAAGGGAATAAGCACAACTTCCGATCCTAATGAGCTGCCAAAAATTTTCGTCTCTTGAATTTTAGGAATATCAAATTTGAGGAGGCTTAGATTACTATAGACATCAAGCCTATTTAGAGACTCCACCAGTAATAAGCGGTGAAAACCCCAACAGGTGGGGTATAAGAAGTCCATTCCAGTAACCTAACCCATAAAACAGCACAATGACTACCATACTTCTTCTAAGGTTGGTGTGCTTTTTGAGTGACAGGAAGTGTTGGACACGGACTGTATGTTTAATTCTCTTATCGTTCTCAAACAAAAATTTGTTTGCAAGAATCTTTTTACCTCTCCTTTTCTTTTGGATCCTTCTTTGCTTCCAGATATAAACTCCAATCGCTCCCCCTACTAGAAGAACAATCACAGCACTTACAGCAGATACTATTATTATTATGGTCCCTGCAAATGTTGGCAAGCTTTGTCACTTAAAACATATGATCTGGCATGATCAAATACAATGAATGTTATTGCGTGAAACATGCCTACACAATGTAAGAAGAAATCACAGTATTTTACCTCTTGAACTTCCATTATCTGGTTCTTTGTTGAGGAAATCTGTATCTGAGTACCTCATGAAGCACCCTGTGTTCAGTGCCCGCCCTTCAGACCAAGGCAAGCATCCCAATATCGATGACGATGCATTCTCCAGACACGCCCTACATGATATTGCATTCAAAGTCCTCCAGCAATTAGCCAGCACATAGGCCGACTCATTTGCTGTTCCCGGCACTATCACCTTACTCCTTGCATACCCATTATTGTTTGGTGCATCAGCAACTGCTTGCTTTATAGCCTGCCTTGCAGACTCCTGGAACGTGAAGTTCTTTTGGGTTTCGTTTCCACACAAGGCATGGTCACTTGGTCCTGTATACTCCTCAATGAAGCTGTAATTTTGAGCTCGCATAAAGCAACCATCAAGGTAAATGCGACCCGTAGTGAAAGGAAAGCACTGGGGAAGAACTGTTCGCGCCTCAGCGTAGCATAATACACAATCAAGCAAAGACAGATCTCCATAGCATTGGGCAAGACCATACGTAGCATCAGGTGCTGAGCCAAGAACAGCCACGCCAAAACCAGAAGTGCGCATTTGATTACTGATATTTTCCATCATAGCCACAAAGTTGGTGACGAAGATGGTTGAATTGTGCTCACGCTGGTGCCCGCACGTCATTTGGATCGTTCGTGATCTGGGGTCTCCGGCGGATAGTTCTATCACCGATAGAGTTAGGATAAAAAAGAAGAGAAGAGAAGGGGAAGGGGCTGATGGGTTGGCTTGCTTCATCTTCATTTTTGAAAGTCTGTTTTGAGATGGAATTCAAAAAGAGAGTAGCATTGAGATAAATGAAATAATTTCGAGTGCACTCGAAATGAAACAACATAATTGAAAAGAAGAAAAAAGTCTTCATTGAAAGCTAGAAAGAAAGATTCAAGATGAAGACAAACAATGAGATAGATCATGTGTGAAGGCAATATGATTAGCATTGACCCTTGGGTACCCTTGGCTTACTTAAAGTCAGAAGGCGATGAGTAAGCACTATGTTCCATATTGGACTTATTGAGATTTCACAATATGATAAATATTCAGCCAATTTCAGTATATGGAAGTTGATGAGATCAAGGGTTGTGACGGTAAGTCACATCACCTAAATTTGGACAGTGAATTAATATATGTTTTATTTGATAAAAGTTTAACTACAAACAGTGGGGGTCAACTGAAACCGGGTGATCAGTGATCCAAGACATCCCATCATCATCACTGGTAATGCACACATGGGTCCACCATTAAAATGGATGATTGTCGTAAAGGTTTCTAGAAGTAACGTCGGTGTTAAAATGTTGAAATGTGAGAGCCTCCAGCACGACATTCAACCCACCTCCATTTAATTTCTAACGACGACGAAAAATGTTCCCACCAGTGCCACCCTGTGTGATGGCGTGAGTAAATAAGCTCCGCCGTCTACGGCTGAGATGAACACCCGAGCACCATAACACATGTAAGCCCCCACGGAATTAAAAAATTTAGTTCTCAACACGTGCTTCAGTTGAATTTCGCGATTTTATTTTTTTATTTTTTCTTGCAGGAAAACGAATAAAATTGTGGCGTATATTCAAAATCAAGCTGAAAATAAGGGAGAGAAAGAAAGTTCGTTCAAAGAATCAAAAGATCTCAGTATAAAAAACCGCAATACTTGGCTGACTACCACCATCTCAAGTTTTCTGGGTGGAGAAGAACAACTTCTTCAAATTGATTGCAGATAGAATCGCAGAACGAGGGAAGAGTTGAGCAATTACATTGAAGGAAACACAGATCACAGAGAAAAGAAAACCACCAAACTCAATCAAATAGCCAACTGGAAAAAGATGTTGCAGTTGAGGAAGAACATCATCATAATGGAACATCAAGCTGTAAATCTTTTTCAATAGTAAATGAGCAAGAAAGCCGGAGCAAATTAATATTTTCGAACACGAAAATAAAAGAGAAAGCATGAGAAATTGATTAGAAGGAGTAGATTTGAACGCTTACCTTTTAGTGCATGAGATGTGCAGAGAGCGGAGTTGTGTGGACGATGAAGTTGAAACTTGAAAGTATAGAGAGATAAACGGGGATTTTTCTCAATAGGACGGTAATTTAAAAAAGTTATGCTTAAATTACTATAGTAGAAGAAGTTATTACAAATATACGATAGTTTTTGCCATCTAGGAAAGAGGATTTGCCACTTAGGAGAGAGGAGAGAGGAGAGAGGTTCAGCGGATAATTTTTTTTTTAAACCAAAATCATCTTTTCAAATTTCAAAAGTCAAAGGGAAATCGTCTTTTCAAAAGACGAGTTCCATGAAAAAAAAAAAATTAGTATTTAAAAAAATTCCCCATTTACAAGGGAACTCGTCTCTTGAAGAGACGAGTTCCCGTGGAAAAAAAAAATTTTAATTTTTTTTTTAAAATACCCAAAAAAAAAAAAAAGCAATTCTTCAAAGAACTCGTCTCTTTTTTTAAAAAAAAAATATTTTTTTTATAAAAAAATTCCCAAAAAAAAAAAATTCTTCAAGAGACGAGTTCCATGGGAAAAAAAAATTTAAAATTTTTTTTTATAAAAAATTCCCAAATTAAAAAAAAAAAAAAAAAAAAAAAAAAAAAAAAAAAACAATTCCACAAGGGAACTCGTCTCTTGAGACGAGTTCCCATGGGAAATTTATTTATTTATTTATTTTAAAAATACCCAAATTAAAAATAAAATAAAAAATTCTTCAAGGAACGGGCTAGCTATGATAGCAAACGGCTTACCTATGATAGCAAACAGTGTTGTTCAAAATAACAAACGGTATTGTTCATAGCAAACGGCTTATCTATGAAGAGACGATTTCCCTTTTGGATTTTTTTTTCTTTTTATAATTTGGGATTTTTTTTTAATGAAGAGACGATTTCCCTTTTGCAATATTTTTTTTTATTTTTTTTTTATATTTTGGGATTTTTTTAAAAAATATATTAAAAATATTACTTTTTTTTAAAGAGACTATTATCCCTTTGGAATTTTTTATTTTTATTTTATAATTTGAGATTTTTTTTAAAAAATAAATATATTTTTTTTATGGAAACTCATCTCTTCAAGAGACGAGTTCCCTTGAGGAATTGTTTTTTTTTTTTAAATAATAATTTGGGAATTTTTTTAAAAATATATATATATATTGGGAATTTTTTTTTTTTTTAAAAAAGACGAGTTCCCTTGAGGAATAGTTTTTTTTTTTTTTTAAATAATAATTTGGGAATTTTTTTAAAAATATATATATTTTTTATTTTTCATGGAACTCGTCTCTTGAAGAGACGAGTTCCCTTGAGGATTTTTTTTTTTTTTTTTAATTTGGGAACTTTTTTAAAAAAAAATATTTTTTTTTCCATGGGAACTCGTCTCTTCAATAGACGAGTTCCCTCGCAGAATTGTTTTTTTTTTTTTTTTAATTTGGGAATTTTTTTAAAAAAAATATATATTTAAAAAAAAAATTTTCCCATGGGAAACTCGTCTCTTGAATTTCCCTTGTGGAATTTTTTTTTTTTAAGGAATTTTTTTTAAAATATATACCTTGAGGAATTTTATTTTTTTTATATATATTTTTTTTCATGAAATTCGTCTCTTCAATAGACAAGTTCCCTTGTAAATGGGGAATTTTTTTAAATACTATTTTTTTTTTCATGGAACTCGTCTTTTGAAAAGACGATTTCCCTTTGTTTAAAAAAAAAATTATCCGCTGAACCTCTCTCCTCTCTCCTCTCTCCTAAGTGGCAAATCCTCTTTCCTAAGTGGCAAAAACTACCGTATATTTGTAATAACTTCTTCTACTACAGTAATTTAAGCATAACTTTTTTAAATTACCGTACTATTGAGAAAAATCCGATAAACGGACACACAAGTCAAACGTGGAGCAGAAGCATGACTAATTGGGAGAATTATTTTTTTAGTCAAAAAATAAGAATGATAAATGTGGACGTTTGACGGGATTTTTGACAATTGTACAGTATATTTAAAATTAATTTTTTAAAATACAGTACATCAAAATATATTTTTAAATCTACTATTATTTTTCTCATTTTAAAATATGTTTTTAAAAGACACGTTAAAAAAAAATTTTGAATTTACACTAAAATTCAAAAGATACATTTTATAATTATATAAAATCAAATTTATATTAAAAATATATTTTAAAAAGATATTTTGCACAATTTTCATAGCAATTATATAATAAAAAAATTAAATTTATATTAAAAATGTCTAAACGTCTTCTAACATATTTAGTATAAATTCAATTTTGTAAAATTGTAGAGATGCCTTCAATGTAAATTCAATTTTTTTCATTATGTGGTTAATATGAAAATTGTAACAAATGTCTCTTTAAAAGACATATTTCGTATAAATTCAATTTTATGGTATTGTGTAAAAAAATGTTTCTTTAGTGTAAATTTAATTTTTTTAATGCATATAAATAATAAAAAAATTATAAAAAAAATGTCTTTTGAATAAACACATTTATCATAAATTCAATTTTATAAAATTATAAAAAACGTAAATTCATTTTTCTATTTTTAATATGTATCGTTGATATGAAAAATATGGAAGATGTCTCTTTAAAAATGACAAAAAATATTATAGATTTAACAATAATTTTGTAATTATCATATTTAATTTTTTTTTTTCCAAACTACCATTTCCTAAGAATTATATTTTTAAACGAGCTGCACAAGTTAAAAAAAGAGCCCGACGTGCACGGTTGGGCGAAGGGAGTTACAGTGGATATACCATTTTACCCCTACCACCGCCCTTTTGTTTAAGGGTTTTTTGAGAGTCAACGGGCATTGCCCTTTAAAGGGTTACGAAGGATCTCACACTATTTGCTCTACTAAAACCTCATTAAGTAACCTTTAGCTTCTGAAATGTGGTGTAAGCCATGATTATTAATATTAATTTTAGGTTTCTTTCCATGCGACCATCCTTTAAATATTAAAAATCAGTCATTTGTCAAAATCCTACGCCATGGAGTGACAAGATAAGTTTAAGGCTCAAATGACTGAATTTATAATTATACCCTTATACCCTACTTGTATTTGCAGTGTATAATGGTTTAAGGTTTATTTCCTTCTTTTCCTCAATATTTCCATAAGATTACTTTAACTTCTTGACCCAAATGTCAACACGTAATTTAGCCGCAACAATGACTTTGACTTCTTTTGACTTTTGAGTATGCCCCAACTCATACGCCGAAGTCCAATTTGCATGACTTTGACTGAAGCATATAAAATTTAGAATAAATTAGTTCCATTACATCATTACCATAACTACAACATTAATAGTTTGTTCATCTCATGGACCTACCGGGGTAAAATTAGTTTTAATTGGGGAAGTGTTTTCAAAAATACTTTTTGAAAATTATTTATTGATATTTTTAAAATTTGTTTAATAATATTTTATAGAATAAAAACTTGTTCAAGAACCTGAAATATTTTAAAAATATTTTTCTATGTTATGATTTATTTTTAATTATTCATCATATTTATATAATTATTTTAAAAAATAATTTAAAACAACTAAAATATGTTTGTAAATACCATATTTGTTGTTTTGAAAAACAAAAAATTATTTTCTATATTTTGGGGTTGTGAAGCGTGTTTTTTTATTTATTTAGATAATATAAAACTATTTTCCAAAATGGTTGTCAAACAAGATTTGAGAGGTCAGTGATCCGAACACCTCCCCACTCCCGCACCCTACTTGGAGCCTTACTAAGAAACTTTCAGCAACAAAGTACTAACGTGGTTGACGTCAGGTTGGACTTGAAAGAGTCCTCCAAGAAGGCATATATATAATATATATGTCAATCATTTCGGCCCTTGACACATGCCCGCTTCTTAACCTTTTTTTTCTCTCCCGTTCAAAATTTCCACCGCATGCTACGCGTTTAAAATGCAAGTCATGCCACTAGCGATGGTCGAGAAGGTATAGAAACCGACTAGTTTGGGATTTTCTTGGCAAGCCAAGGGACGATGAATGATTTCTCGCAAAATGGCAATTCCATGACGTTATAAAAGTTACAGCTTTAGCGTGAGAAAAAAGAAATTATGAAGCTCTGAAGAAAGCATAAGGAAGAGCAGCCCCATATGGCATCAAGTCATTATCTAAAAATCAGATGGCTCGTAAATGTGAGATACCCCTAAGACAACAAAACGTTTTAGAAAGATTCATCCAGTATAGCAGATTTACTGATTTACATGTAATTTACAGAAAGCATTTGGATCGAACCGGCAATTCCAGTAGATGATTGAAGTTGAAGCGTCATCCTAAATCCAGAATAGCTGTGAACAACCCAGGAAGTCAAGCAACCGGCTCAGCTTGGAAAATGGTCCGTTCCAGATAATGTCCAACTCGGGAATGAAGAAAACAGAAGGAAATCTAGGAAGCAAGACTGATTCATGTCTGGAACAGCACAATTACCCAGTGAATGGGGACCCCAGCCCAGATGAGTTCAGAGTTGAGCCCAATATTACAAGAATATCTTGCAAGGAAATATTTCATCTAGGCTCAATCCAGCTTTGTGTCATGCTATTCTTGGAAGATTGAGTGCCGGACTCGGGCAGAGAATGGGAAGTTTCTGCTTTTACCAATGGACTGGATTCTGCATTACCAGAATTTAGAAATGGTGGCTGCGTTGGCTGAGGAGTTTCATGGTTATCAGTAAGCATTTTCACAACTAATGACATTGATGGACGCAGTTCTGCAGAGGCTTGAACACAGAGTAGCCCTACTTTAAGTACTCTAGATGCCATATCTTCTTGAAAGTTACCCCCAAGCGATGGATCAACAGCTTCATACAATCGTCCAGTTCCATAAAGGTTCCAAACCTGAGAAAGGTAGATTTAATGAGTTAAAAACACTTGGAATTAGATGAGAACATTTTTCACCAGAACATGAATACAGAGCATGAGAAAGAGGTACCATTTGTAGGATAGAGAATGAATCTTGAGTGAAGGAATTGTTTCTCTTTCCACAGACAACTTCGATAACAAGGACTCCAAAACCATAGACGTCCACCTTCTCAGTCAATTTTCCCCGAACCACATATTCTGGAGCCATGTAGCCTCTGTACATATAAATTTCGTTAATCCTATAGTCATAGTGCATATGCAAATAGAGATGATAAATCCAATATCACACTGGCCCCGAGATGGAAGATCAGCATTTTCAGTCAATACTGTCTAAAATACAAAAATATTACATACCATACACCTAAAATTAGTTAAAAGAAGGAAAAAGAAAAAAGAAACTAATGTTCAAAAGCAAGAGAATTATTAGTATATATATACCCTTGACCCAACCGCTGGCATGACAAACTAAATGCAATGTAATAAGGGCCATGATACAATTGTTGCTAATGGGTAGGTAAGATTTGTCATTGTCTCCTCAAGACAAGGAGCTGGAACATTTATGATATTATCAGAATCATAACTACTTCACAACAAAAAAAAATTGGTTAAGTGTCCCTATTACATGAATGAAATGTGATGATCGGTCATTTGATGTCTCAAAGACCTATACTGAAATTGTCCCCTCCAGAGGCATACTAATCATAGAATCAATAAAGATCTTCTTCCTAGTGCGAAAAAGACTTGTGAAGGTGCCTGTCAATTTCAATTTTCCTGCATATTGACTATTAGTATCACTCATTGCTTCAATTTTCATTCTATGAGATTTCCATTAGACAGCCGTCTCCATGCTGCAAGTGACTACTTCCTAGTTAAGATACTTACAACAGCTGCCTCCAATGTTTCCATCTCATCTAAGTTTCTCTTAATAAAACCAAAAAAAAAAAAATATTCTTGAGTCTAACCCCTTCAGTTTCTAGCTTGCTTTCCATGTTTAGTTCTTTAAGTGAAAAGAAAAACAAGAAATTGATAAGATTAAAGGTGTTGACTTTACAGAGTGCCTGCAATGGCAGTGCTGATGTGAGTCTTATCTTCTGGAAATAATCTAGCAAGCCCAAAATCAGCAATCTTTGCTGCAAAGTCCTCATCAAGCAGAACATTGCTTAATTTTATGTCTCTGTGTATGATCCTTAACATAGATTCCTCATGCAGATAGGCCAAGCCCTCAGCTATACCCAATAGAATTTTATACCTCATTTCCCATGCTAGAGGTGGAGCATTCCTTTTTACTGGTCAAAATCAACCAACGCATAATTAGAAGGATTGACAAACAGAGAGAATTCTTATGTACTTAAAATAGGATTTCAAAGATTAGAGACCAACCAAGATAATCGTGAAGGCTTTGATTTGGCACATATTCATAAACAAGAAGGCTTTCAGGACCTGTAATGCTGCATCCTAATAGCTTTACAAGATTTTTGTGGTCAATGCCACTGATCAAATTGACTTCATTAAAGAAATGATCAACCCATTGTCTTGAATTGAAGAAAGCCTCTTTATGGCGACAACCTTTCCATCCGGCATAATCCCCTGTCCAACAAGATCAAACACAGTCAGTTAACGATAAAAGCAAAACCTGAATCTCCACAAAAGAATAAATGGAAATCGGAGATTACCTTGTATACAGAACCAGATCCTCCTTGCCCAAGTTTATTGGAATGGTGGAAGTAGTTTGTGGCCTTCTCAAGAGTTTCATATGAGAAATTGAGTTTGGACTTGTTCACAGTGGCCAACAGATCACCTAGTTGCTTTCTTTCTGAAGAAAATGACACAGAAACATACCTTAAATATTATACAACATTTCAAAAATGATTATATAACATTGAATTTTGAAATTGGGTACCTCTCCTCCTCTTTGCACGTTTCTTCCTCGCAAAGAAAACGGTCATCGCGATGATCAGCAAAAGAGCAAAAGAAGATGAAGTTACACCCAGAATAATAGCTAGTGTGCTGCTTCCTAAAAACCATAAACAAAATAATTTTCCCAACAGAATAATCAGTGAAGATGTAAAGCATTCACTGGAAATTATTTTAAGGAATCACAATGCATGGAGCCAAGTGCAATCTACATGAGTGCATTTTTCCAAGCTTCTATGAAGGGATGCCGTGCGATCATACTACTACCTTACATGGGCCTTAATCTGTGCATACAAAGAAATAAAAACATGTTTTCAAAGACCTCTTGAAATTCCCGTTTTGTCTATTAACATATGGGACGAGCTAAGCTATATACTGGCTTGGACCTTTCTTCACCAGTTCCCATAGCCTCTTCTCTTCCATCTTTTTCTAAACCAAGGTTGGCTTCTAGTCCTTCTTTCCCAAAAGAAATAGACCTTATGGTACGTACCCTTTTTAGCCATTGGTGCATTAAGGCTGAATGAATGGGTAATCTAAAAAGATATTTGGCTTCTCCTCAAAGGAAGGGTATATGCTCTTTTCTTAAGTGTGGTGTCTTCAATGCAACTTTCCTTAAGCTAAAAGTGGGAAGTTGAGAAAATTGTGGCTTGAATTTTCCAAGAAAAGGTAAATTCACTTGTATTCCAACTTTCCAATTTACAAACTTGAAAATAAATCATGCTCTTGTTTCTTTGTCAAACTTAGAAAGGGAAATAAACATAACAACAACCACAATTCCAATATGCAGGTGGTAGAAATTTTGACCATCTATTCTTTCTCTGACCCAAACATGAAAAGATAATACAAGCCCATAATTGTCCATGGTATCAATTCCATAATTTGTAATCTCATATGAAATAACATCTCTCTTTTCATAACCATATTCAGACCCAAACAAATAAAACATGCCATTGTCCTAACTACAATCTCAATTAATTCTTAATTCTTCATAGGATCATCTCAAAAATAATTTCACAAATGTATCTATGGCTATCTACTACTATTTCAACCCTCTACATATAAATCAATTCAAATTATGCACAATCAAAATGTTCGACTCTTAGATATAGGAAGCATACAGGAGTTAAGGGGTCCAAACACCTGCCCCGAATTCAAATCAAAACGATAAGAGAGAAAAAAAAATTAAAATGAAGAAGCAGATGTTAAAGGAGTTCAAGGAACATATCAATGGGCCAAAAATCATACTATTATGGTGAGAAAAATGAAAGGAAAATAAAGCTCTATACTCACCTTCATTCTCTTCTACAAAATCACTCGTGGAATTGTCATAGAACTTTTGGGTAGAATACCTCAAGTAACACCCAGCATTCAACACCCTCCCTTCTTCCTTGGGAGGACACAAGCCAATCCTTGAGGTGGCATTCGCCAAGCACTCTGCACAGGCGCTCCCTTTCACAAACTCCCAACACTGAGCCAACCCATACACTGATATATCACTTCGATTCACAGAGCCAACGAAGAACCCATCATTCCCAGGCGCTTCAACACTCAAGTTCCTCACCAATTCAATAGCATTAGCTCTGAAAACAGTTTGATCTCCACTAAAATCCTTAGTTCCACACACAGTCTTGTCTTCAGCACTCAAAGCCTCATCAAAGAATTTATAATCATCATACCTTATATAGCACCCATCATAGAAACTTCTACCACCCCGGGTGGACTTTTGGAATGGGACGCATCTGAGGAGTTGGGTTTTGCAGAGGGCAAAACAAAGATTACAATCATTCTGAGAAAGATCTTCCATGCATTCACCAAACAAAAAAACTGCGGTACTACCAGTTCCACTGGTAACGTCTGCATATCTCTGGGTGCTAATCAATGGAGTCACATGGTCCATAGCTTCTAAGAAATTTGCAATGAAAGTTTGACGCTCAGGCATTAAGGCGGTTCTGTTGGAGCATATAAGGGCCACTTGTGTAGCTCTTGGATCAGAAAGAGAATGGGGTATGAAGAAGCACAAAAGTACAAGTAAACAGAGGGGATAAAAGGTAAAAGGGAAAGAAGAATACATTGAAATTAGATTCAAAGATTGTATTGATATTTGGGGAGACGTTTCAGCTAGTGTTCAAACAGAGAGAAGTTCTAGAGATTTTCGAATAGCTGAGAAGATGAAGGGAAACAAGGTTTGATCACAAAAAAGCTGTTGCAAAAGAAAAAAATCAGAATTTTGATCACAGATTTTTCAGAAAACTAAAACCTCGACTCGAAAGGGGGGAAAAGTAGGGTTGAGCTTTCCATGTTCTGGAAGCCCAAAAATGCAGAAAAAAAAAAAAAGGAAGGTCTGGATTTTACTCTGCTTTGCACTCCGCCTTCTCATCGACCCAGCGGAGGCGCTCTGAAAGAGAAAGAAGGGTCAGGAAGGAGAAGAAAAAGGCAATCCATTCACTTTGACAGCCACTCTGTTCAATTGATTTAATGGGTGTTTGACTACTAGCCACTTAATGCAATTAGGTGATCCCTTAATCGATCTCTAGATAAGTACGAAAATACATGATGATGTTCAATAGGGCCAACTGAGTTTCAAGTTTCAACGCTGTTTCGTAAATGATAATTCATCAAAGAATACGCGCCTTGGCGTTTGACTTGCAGGCCCTGTTTGGTGGGTAACTTACTACCCATCTGGCCATCTCTTTCACCATTTTCTCGTGTTGGCGCTGTTTTTCCGGCCACAGAATGTTCATATTTTTAACGAAAGCCGACCTCTTCGCGTTAACAGGATTGCGAGCTGGACCTTGCTTCAGGATTCACATCTTTACAAGTCAAAGAAAGTATAAGAAAAGATGTGAACTGGCTAAAGATTTTAAGACAGAGTGACGAAGAAGTGAGGGTCAAATCTAGGAATAAGAGTACATTGTGGGTGGACCGTCAAATTGAAGTACGGCCATTTCTGGTCTGAATGCCATTTTCTATCATTTTCTATATACGGAGGCTTGATCTTAATCTTTGTAGGGCCTTGTGGAGAAGAGATGAAATGGTGAGGATGGGAAAGTGGAGGCGGTGGTGGGAATTTAGAAAAGAATCATTGATCAGTACCAGCAGGCAGCAAGCAGCCCCCCAGCGCTCCAGCCTTTAGGTTTCAAAGAGTCCCAAACTTGGGTAAGAGTTTGTTTAAATTGATTTTAAAAAGTATTTTTAGGTTGAAAAATATTTTTAAAAATTTGAAAAATATCAGATGAAATTTAAAAAACACTTTTAAAAATTAATTATAATAATTTTAAAAAAAAGATTTTATAAATGATTATTCAAAAATATTTTCAAATAAACTTAAATATATTATCAAACACATTCTAAATTTAGGACAAGTAAGTTTATATTTTTAAGTTTTCTTTATTATTATTTTATTTTATTTTATTTTTTTCTCTCAAACTTTTCAAAAACCAAACAAACCTTTAACTTTGTTTGAAAGAAAATTCTTTGCCCGAAAACAACTAAGGAGAATCATGTTTTAAGTCATCTATTTTTATACAGCATTTGAATAGGAATGTCCATCTTAAATCTATCTCTTAAGTCACTTGAACACCAAAGAACCTGAATGCCCGACCATGATGATGTTAAAGGATCTCTCCTACTCTATGATTTGGTAAACGCATAGTAAAATGAGAATCAAAATATAGTATTGATTTGAGAACTTGTCAAGATTGGTTAAAGCATATAATCACGCTACCTAAAAGTAGATCATGTCCCTCCGAGGCTATATTTTGGTGCAATAGAGTGGACGGTGGTCAATTTCCAAGGTACAATAACTATATTTTACAGAAACTCAGCGTACTTTAATTGTTGTAGCAACAAAAAATGTAGGGATTTTTTGGCAACGAAATATGCCAATATTTCGCTGGTTTTTTTTATATTTAAATTTCGCCAAAATATCGGTATTTTATGAGAAGACTAATAATCAGTCGATCTTTAGATGATTTTTATTTTTATTTTTTAGTCTAAATATCGATATTCTTATAGGAATTTCTGGATATTTTTAGTTGACTGACCACCTTGTTTATATGGTGGTCAAGGGGATGTGAACCCAGGCCAAAAGGTTTAGATTCAGGTTTGGTTTCATTAGGTGAAGTTTGTATTTATAAATATATGTTGATAATAAACATGTCAAAGATCATTATTAAAAAATAAATAAATAAATTTTAATTATTTTATTTTAAATTTTAATTAATTAATTAATATATAAAAACTATCATTATAATTTTCTTAACAATTTTTTTTAATATCATTTATATGATAATTAAATATAAAAAATATAAATATTAAAAAATCATATATGCATCATAATTTATTTTATATTATTAAATGTATTTAAATTAAATAAATTATAATTTTAATATTAAATGTGTCATCATTTATCTCATTAATTTTATTTTAAAAAATTACTATCACTTCACTTTTAAATTCTTTATATTTATCTATTTAATTTTGAATGTTTTTATTTTGAAATACTACAAATATAAATTTATTAAAAAAATACTAAAATAAATAATAATAATAATAATAAAGTTCTAAAATTTTATAAATAAAATTAATTTGATTAAATAAATAATAAATTATTAATATCGATTTATCTTTACTTATTGATACTTTTCTCTTTGATTATATTTATCTCAATTACACTTTGAAAATAACATGTATATTTTTATTTATTTATTTTTATCATTTTTGGAGTTTTTCTAAATATTTTCATAAATTTTAAATATTTTTCGTCTTATTGATTTTTTTTCAAAATATCCACATATATTTGTAAAATTCAAATACCAATATATTTGTATTTATCGATATTTTTTTATATATTTTTATTTATTTTATCATTTTTCCTTTTAGTTTTTCTAAATATTTTCATAAATTTTAAATACTTTTCATCTTACTGATATTTTTTTAAAAGTATTCACAAAATATTTTTAATATATCTATAAAATTCAAATAGTAATATATTTGTATTTATTCATAACAAAGTGTTCCTTCAATGGATAGCAGCCATAGGAGATGTCATAGTATTTGGTCAAAGTCAAATATGAAAGATATTTATGTCTATTAAATGTTGTAAAATAAAATAAAATAAAAAAAGAAGCTCCAATATTTTCCCTAAAATATTAAAGAGAATTATGATAAACAACATAGATGATAGAACGACTAATTGAACGCTACTAATATTTAGGCCAAAGTGGTTAAATCAATTAAAGGCAAAAGTGGTCTAATTCAGACATACCTGTGAGGGCCCAGACCAAGGGGTTCCTCCTTGCGCATGTGATGGACACAAATGTCTCTCCTAGTTAAATGGTTTTCAGTTGTTGAAACCAAAGGTTAAACTTCATTGGTTGGTTGGTAGGGGTCAACTAATGAGAGGCGTTCACATATTCATATCAACTAATTCTTGCACCAGCATCCTCATGTTCACAATACCACATGGAATTAAATGGTGGTGGGTTCCCCAGTGGCAACATGCTCCCTTCCTCTCAACATGGTCAAAATGGGTTCCATGCTTGCATAATTTATCCTGCCTTTGAGGATCCTTCAACTTGATCCACTTAGGCAAGGCCCTAAACATGTTTTGATACCCCTTGAGCCCTGCTCTTTACTTGGCAGACTTCATAGCACTAGGATGTCATGCCTTGAGTGGGACATCTTCAAGAGATTGCGGGGACAAAGTGGAAAGGCTTTGAGATGGTACAAACTTGAAAAAAAAAAACATCTTTCACTCTTCATATCACAAGATTACCCATATAAAGGATAAGGTCAACACCAACTTGTGGGAAAGTAAGTTACCTGTTGATGTCGCAACCCACTGGGATGTTGTATCTCCTTGACGTCAATGCTCAATCAACTAAGAGTGATGCTTCCTCCCACTCTCCTGCAAAAAGATGTCCGGACACACTCCGAAGCTTTAGTTAGATTAACAGTTATATAGAATCTCTCATCTTGGGAGTTTTTGAAGTGACTATCTTACCTCCCATCCATTGAGTTATAGGAAGACTTTTATAGTGTCTGGAGCCTTGTCACATTTAAGCTAGGAAGGTCATTTGACTTTTGCAGTCATGATGACTGCTCATAGGGTGACAGCACAATCATTATTCTTTAGGCGATTTATAGAGATTGCTAGTGGGGCGACCTATCATCTCACTTGTCACTTTATTCTGCAGGCGACGCAGTGTAGAATGTGATAGGTCGCTTGAAAAGACTTGGGGATGTCCCACCGAGCGTACCTTTGATGGGAAGAAGAATTATTGTCCACGGAATATTGTTAGGAACCTTGTTTGGAACGCACCATGCAACTTTGGAAGAGCATGAGGCAACTGGCTATTAGCTATTGGATCCGGACTGGATGTTCCTGGCTGAGGGAACACATCTAGATAGAGGCGAAGGGATGCCACATGTCCCAGAGAAGGGTGCCTTGAGAGGTCAAGGCAGGCCACCACGTGTCTATCCAGAGGAGGTTCCTACAGCACCAATCTTGCATATAGGATCGGGTTGACACTACTTTGTGGGGGCCTGGATCGACCAACCTTATGAAACCATATTGACGAGCTTAAAAGGTTAATCATCCTCTCCTCATAAAGGCTAAAAAGTGATGTCTCATTAGCAAGTATCTTCCAAATTGAAGGTGATGGTGCATATCTTCAACATCCATCACAAGCGGACATCCGCTAAGGTGAGAGTCAATGCTCATGCCAAGCATCCTTCCAGTGTACTGCATGCATATATCAGTATGTGTGGATAATAATTTAACACACATTGTAACACATCCCGGTGATCCAACATTTAAATGTATAACGGGATGTATAAGTCCTCATGAAGTACATGAAATTAAATATCAGTAATTTCTACACAGATGAAGATTAAATTAAAGTAGTCATCCCCATGTTTTCAAAAGTTAGGAATAACTCATTCTTAGACTATTTTATGTAAGGAAAAGAAAAGAAAATAAATAAAATAAAAGAAAAAAAAAGGAAAAAAAATGTTGATTTAAAGTAAAAATTTCTTTTTCTACGGTATTTCAAATTCATTTAATTTATTTTAATTCTTGGATATAAAGATTAAATAATTTTAGAAAATTTAAGTTTTTATATATTTATTTTTATATTTTCTATAATAAAATCAAATATAAGAAAAAAAATTTTCTTAATTTTTTTTCTTTTTTTAGTACTTTTCAAACCAAATATAACCTTAATGTAGTATTTTTCTTCATTTATTTTAGTACTTTTTAGAACCAGATTTATTAATTTAGTTATAAAATATATACCTCAAATGAATTTTAGCAGGGTTAAAAAGTGAAACAGTATTATAAAAGAATCTACAGAAGTATATTAGAACTTATTAGTATAAAAAAGCAACCTATTTCTATATGTTTTAATTTTTTATTTTTTTAAACCATACTTGATTAGAAATTAGAGGAGCAGCAACATAGTGATATGATGTTGGGATGTAAAATCTAGGAGTGTAAGTAAAACAAGTAACCAATGTCGATCAAAACCAGTAATACCAATTTGATTTTCAAAAATTATAAAGATAAATTCGATGTAAAAATTTTGAAAACTGACTTTATAGTTCGGTTTTTAATTTTTCTTATCTCCAAAATCAACACAAATTGAATCAAACTAAAATTATAAGATTTATATATCATTGTTCAATATCAGATGGGTGTTATATATATATATATTAGACTATTAAAATAATATATTGTTTTTAGACTAGGGTTAAATTAATTTTTAAATATATTTGCTAAAGTATTTAAATATATTTTAAATTTCCAAATCTAAGTTGACTTCAATTAGTTTTTAAAATAAATTAGACATTAAGTTGCATCTAATCAATCATTTAAGTTAAATCAAAATGACTATTTTGGTTTTTTTTTTTTTTTTTTTTTATCACTAAGAGATTGGTTTGTTTTTTATTTAAGTATAATTTTTTTATTTTTTGTCCAAAAATATATCCAACAAGAGATAGCAATAAAGCGAGTCTTTTCGATATTCGCCCCACCCCTACTCCTAATTGGACGAATTTAAAAATTAAAAAAAAAAAAAGGATAAAGGGTGAGTTTAAAATTTAAAAAAAAAATCCATGACCCGGGTTCAAGGTGGGCTCATGTAATATCCCCCATTGTCCAAATTATATATAAAATTAATTTAATTTAATTTAATTTAATTTTTTTTATTTTTAATATATATATATATATATATATATATATATATATATATATATATATATATATATCATTTTTTAATAAAATAAGTTATAAAAATTATAATATTTTAATTGCTTATAAAATATTTTTATTTTAATGTAATTAAAAAAGGTAAATATTTTGGGTTTGGGAATTGGGACGGGCTATTAAAAAAAATAAACAGAAAAGTATGAAAAATTCATATATTTACCTCGTCTATTTTTTAATAAAATAAGAATGAGAATTATTTTTAATAAATGAGATGGGTTTGGAATAGCCCGTCCCAATTCCCAAACCCATCCTGTGATCCCTATATCCAACTCTACGCCAAGCCTAGGAGAAAACTCTAGCCGCTGCCCATAGGTTAAAACCATCCTACAGTATACTTGTAGGTGGCGGTGGCCTTGATGTTCACAACTCTAATAACTAAGCCCACTTGGGAAGTTACACTACTGTTCCATGTGAAAAAAATATGACGTAATGAGAGGCATGAAAAGATGACTGGAAATTTGGTCAAAGCAATTTTCACCAAATTTTCTAAAGAAATTGGCAAAAATAGTTGATGTATTGGAAGTGGAACAAGCAACCCACAATGCACCACGTTTCCCATTTTTAATATATCACCAATTTACCGGTAATTTAATCGGTATTTTTTTTTAAAAAAAAAAGATCATCTATTATTATCTTTTTTATTTTTTCTTTAAATTATCTTTTTATTTTTCTCTCTTGTTTCATATTAATCTCATTAATTTTTATTTTAAAAATGATAAAGAAGATGGCCAAACACTTTATATACACATTTGTGATATTAATTTTTTAAAATTTTTTATTTTCATTTTAAATATTGAAAGAGACAAAGCGATTGAAAAATAACTAAAATATCAAAAAATTAATAAATTTTTTTATTACTTTATGAAATCTAAGTTTTAGATATAAATCAATTTGATAAGATAAATTATAAATATAGCTTTTAATCATTTTAATAATTAAAAATTACAACATATTTTTTTAATAAGACTTTCATAAAGAACTTTCAAATAAAATGTAAAGAAATATAAGCAGCATTTTTAAACAAAAAAAAAATGATGCTTTAATATATGTAAATTATGAGTTTTAATTAATTTTTATCTCATTTATATTTTTTATTTCAATTTTTATCCAATATTTCCTAATATTTCTATAAAATCCAACCATTAATATTTTCATAATTTTTAATATTTTAATCTTTATTGTAAGGTACCCTCTAGAAGACTTCCATTTAGGAGTACAATTTTTGTTAGCTTTATAACCTAATCAACCTAAAATAATCACCCTAAAGGGGGTGAATAAGATGATAGTCATTTCTTGCAAATTTAGTGAAATTATAAATACAAGGGACGATTATATGCAATTATGTAGTAAATATAATAGAAGAATAATTGCATAAAAATAAAAAGATAAAATATAGAAAAATTGCAAATTAAATATATTTATAGTGATTCAACTTAGTCCAACTTACATCCACTTTTATCAAGCTCTTAACCAAGAAAAAGTTTCATTATTTTAAAACTTCCAACCCAAGCCTCCAAGTTTACAATTGAATTATGGTTCCGATCAACAATTTTAGACTTATGGCTTCAAACACTCTCTTAGATTACGATTCCAAGGAACCCTCTAAATACATATGAAGACAACAACTCTTAAACTCTCTAAGTGATCCTACACTTGATAATCCTCATAAGATTTACAAATTGATTTGGAAATAATAAAGTTCCTAGTTTATAATTTTTAGCTCCAATGAATACAAAGGAAATTAAGAACTCGTTTGATAGTGATTCTAAGAAGTGTTTTTAATATTTCTAGTACTTAAAAAAAAAAATATCATTCAAGTGTTGAAAATGCTAAAAACGTTATTTCAAATCATTCCCAAACGCACACTAAGATTGAGACACCATACTTAATGAAAATGTAATTTTAAAGCTAATAGTGCACTCAAAAACACTCTTTTAATAAGTGACAATCAATATTGGATCCTTCTAAGAATAACAATGAGAGTTAATGATCCTTTATATAAATATTAAAAGTCAATTAGTCGTTAAAGACATCTTCTAAAACCTTTAGTCAACCACCTAACTAGTCAGGTGACTATTAAGAGGGATATGAGTGATCCAATTAACCAACAGTTGAGCCAAAAAGGTCTTTATAACTCTCTACATAAGGACGGGCAACACTAATACAAATTATTTCATTCAACCCTAGCTCCCTCGTCTCAACTCCGATTTATAAACTATTTAAAGTGTTGGATTACTAACTTCTCGAACTTTGAAACCATATGTAACGTGACTCATAACTCCTATAAGAATATATATAAAAAATTCAATGCAAAGTCAAAGTTGATTTTCAACTTCATTTTGCTGCTTCACTCGATTTTTAATTATATCTTCTTTTTATTTCATGATTTACTTTTTATATGCATTCTTGAATGCCTCTTTGGAAATATGCCTTGCCTAATATACTTAAATATAACCATTTGATTCTTGCATAATTTTGTTATAATCATAACCGAGATTAATCAAAACTAGGCTTCATAATTTCTCTAATAAGTTTCTCAAAGCAACTTAAAAGTTCACAAGCAATTTTTCACATAACAACAAAAGTATACTATAAAAGTAAAATTAAGAAAGATCAATTAACCGTTGTTGACTCCAAATAATCAAAAAGAGGTGCATCAATCTTCAATTCTATATCATATCAAGAGAAATAATAGAGAGATATAAGAATTAAAATAATAAAGGAGATGCACAAAATCAAGCATGCACAGTTTCAATCAATAATTCCTTAAATTAAGAGTAACTAAATATTAATAATGTTTTATTCCCTTAATTTTAGGATATTTATTATTTTTGTTTTTATATAACTCATAAATTTATGAAAAAATAATAATAGAAATCATCATTTTCATTATCAAATTATTAAACTCTTCATGGTATCAAAGTTAAGGAAGGAGGATTGAATTGAGTCTTCTCTAAAAAGCTTAGTTACTATTGAGCTAATGATGAGTCACCTAAACGATGATAATCAAATACCATGAAAGGGTTTGTTTACCATCACAAACCATGTCTTCCTATTCAACAAAAAAAAATTCAACCTTAATATTTAAAACTTTCATTAGTGTTTTAGTTTGATCTCAATCAAGCTAAACACCACAAATATCCTATTGTAACTAAACCAAATCACCCTCCTAATTTATGGTCTTGGTGTTATCCATCATTTCTTCAATGGAGAAAAACCTATTGAGGAAATTAAGAATGATGAGGAAAGCAAAAGACAACAAAGGATCAATAATATTGATAAGCTTCACACTTCATGTTGCCCAAACCCGAAACCTAAGTGATTCATGCCTAATTGGTGTCTCAGCTGGTTCGTGTCCAGCTGGTGCTCCTCGATGGCGAGAGTAATCAACAATATTTATAACCTATAACACCATGAACTAGGGTAGCAAATACAAAGCTACTATAGCATAGTGGCTCTAGGATCGTTCCACTAGGAAGGGTACTCAAGTTGAAAATGATACCAATTCAAAGTGAATTGGTGTTGTTTCATTTCAAGAATAGCTTAAGGAATAAAACACAAACTTTGGTTGAAAAAGGTTTGGACTTAGATTAACAACACAACAAACGATGAAAATAACTTAAGAGAAAAAGGATTCCTTGGAGATTCAGGTCTACAGGGGAGATTCCTCATGCAAACGCATAGCTCCAGTCAGTTGGTTCACTTCCTCACATTAGAGAATTAACTTAAAGTCAATTCTCTAACAGGTGCTGCACAAATGCATCCCTCAATTGGATTTCAGCTCTAATTCTCTCACTGATGCAACTTGCAATGGTTTAAGCCTCTCACTAGCCTTTACCATTCAAGGTGATCTTTAACCTTGGATTACCCGTCAAAAGCTCGCAAGAGGTAACTAATGGATGTCTCCTAAGAGTCCAAAAGCTTATCAAGTGTTGGTTATTCTAGAAAATCCTACCTTCAAGTCACCTACCAGAGGCTCGCAAGGGGTAAACTAGTGCATCTCCATGGTTAGAGATCACTTGCCTTACCAAGTGTTGGCCCAGGTGACTCCAAGGTGTTTTAAGTTAACTAAAAACATTAGAAACCATTCACGGGACACACTTACTCTTCATTCATAGCTGAAACCACAAAGCTTCTGATTGATGCACTTGGAACCTTTCCCGGCAACCTTAACTCCAAGGAACTAAAAGGTTTAGTTACTCATTCTCTGGGGGAAGCTCCTCAGAGAGTACATAACTTAATAAAAATAAGTAAAAACACAATCAAAGAGAGAAGGTAAAGCAGAGCTCAAGCTCTGTGTATTTCTTCATTTGAAACTTTACAAAAGGTTCATCATTCTCACACCCTCAGAACAGGCTCCTCGGGCTCCCTTTAAACCAAAATTTTATAATCAACTATTACATGGATATTTTAGCCAAATTCTTAACTTAAAAACTAAGGAATCCTATCATTGGTGACTTACAAGGAGAATTTGGGCATTTAGGCAACAAAAATCCAATGAAAAATATCTCCAAGTGTCGGTTACAAATATCGGGAAGTACTAAGGACCACTTCGCAGGTGAAAAGTGAGGTCTGCAAAATTTCTTCATAGCATCCTGCTGATTCAACACCTTTGCAAAGTGGACTTCCATCTTGTGGTGTTTGGCTTCCATCGCAGCGTGAAGCTTCAGGGGAAATCCATGGCACTGTGCAAAAAGGCTGCGAAACCATTCCGCAACAAAAGGCTGATTCCGCAACACTTTTCTGAAGCCTTCCTTCAGCTTGGAGCAGTTGTCTTCCAAAGGTTGTAACTTCCTCATTTCAAATCCAAATTGCATACGGTTTGAGGCATTGGATTTTTGACTTCCTAAGCTTTCAAATGACATATTGTATGCATGAATTGGACATCAGGAAGTGCTCCAAAAGTAACTGCAGTGACTGTCATCAAGAATGCTCCATGACTGATTTCTCTTTGCTTCCCCTTTTACATTTCCACTTTGCTTATGGGAAAAGATGCTTCAAAGCTTTGATTCTTCATGCCTCTAAGCTTCCCATTGCTTGCCAAGGATTCCATATAACTCTCCTCAAACTCATAATGCTTTGGTGATCAAAATACTAACAAAAACACCAAAACTTACACATTTTGATTAGAATTAATTGAAAGGGGTCTTAACATGCTAATTGGGTTAAAAGACACTAACTACTACTCAAAAGTGTTTAAAAGGATTAATTAAAAGCTATCAAATAGCACTTTTTGAGTAGTAATCACTAAGTACAACCCAATTTGAGCCCCTAACCTAAGCTTGAACTAAATTTAATTTGGTTTAACATCTATGTGCTAAATTACAACCCAAATTATAATTTAAATTGTTTAAACCAAAAAAAAAGGGATGGGTTTAACCACGAAAGTTGGCCCTACTAAGCAGTGGTGTAAATGGCACCACCGACCGGTCCCACAAGAGGACCCATAGCGTGCAACAACATGATGAATACCTTACACCTTTGTTGCCGCCCAGTGCCCATAAAGGGGTAGACTTCACTAGAACAATACTTTTTTTATCCCCACACCACGTGTGACCCACTCTCTACCTCAACCAAGATACCCTAAAAAGCTGGTTATGGGGTCCTTACCTAGTAACCAAAAAAACTGCCACAACTTTCTTAAAAGACCAAATTGCTCCCTCCAAATGCTCCATGAATGAAACCTTTTTTTGGGTATATGCCGACCTTCACTGAGTGACTCCTGCAGTGGCCATCTCTTATTTTTCTACAACCTAATCTAACATATCTATAGGACCACCTACCCTCCAACTCTGCAGAAAGAGATAAATACCATATGGGTGATGTTCATGGTTCCTTTATGACATATTAACATGATTATGATAGAATCACAATCTCAAGAGACTCTTTCATGTATATTATTCAATGTAAAACATTTCTAGTCTAATAAAACAATACATGGCATGTACTTGCTATACATGCGTGTCAAAATAAAATAAAAAATAAAAAAAGACATTTGCAAGGATCAGTTTGAATGGCAGGTCATAAGTGCCTATTATTCTCAATGTGAGATAGGAGCTTTCAATCCAGTGTTCTTTAGGCTGAGGTACCTTCAATATCTATAAATGAGGCTAGGGAGTTAGATAATAGTCCTTTTTGTATTTTCCAATTTCCACTAACCCAATGAGCATTCAGTTCTAATGATGAGCCCAATTTCCACAACCTATCCTTTGATAATATATGCAAGTATGCTTAATCAATTCTATCATCAAAAGAGATTATTTGATGCAACCCAGGTGGACTGAGGTGGACAAGCACCATCCTATATATAAATATTTAACTATCAATTAATGGAAACTAGAATCACCCTTCGACAGAGTAGAAGATTTTGTTTCCCCCACTGATCGGTTGTTGCTGCTGTAAATTGCTCCAGTCACTTCGAAAAGTGAATATGAGAGAGGAGAAAAAAAAGAGTAAAATGGAGGTTTGCTTGTAAATTATAACACAGTGGAGGCTATTTTCCTAAACATCAACTATATATAAACTGTATATAACCACCTTACTCTCGTGGTTCAAGTACAGTGCCACATCTGGAACTCTCGAGTTGCAAATCGCTCTGTTCTAAAGAGAGCTTCCAAGAAAGCAAAACAAAAGGGATTTCATAGATGAAGAGAGACAAGAATCCACGTCTTGTTTTTCTTTTGGTTTTTCTGGTTCTAATCTTCACCACATTGTCTATAACTTCTGTGGATGCCAGAAAGCATCACAGCAAGAAGAGCAGATCCCATTCTAAGCATCATAAACACAGAAGTGGCAATGGCAACAGTGCTCCTGATTCTGAAAATCCTCCAGCTCCTGCGCCAGCCCCTCTTCCTCCTTATGCTTCCTATCAGCCCCAGTCCAGAATTTTTGATGTTTTGTCCTTCGGAGCTAAGGGTGATGGAATCTCAGACGACTCTAAGGTAATTAAAATGGGTAGAACTAACTGCATTTGTTAGTGAGTGTAGATAGAGTCATCATGATTTTAGCAAGTATATATTATCTCTCTCTCTCTCTATATATATATATATTACTTGCTAGGATGCATTCTAACTTTCTTGAGAACGTTAACCAAACAGGCACTTCTAGCAGCATGGGGAGCTGCCTGCAAGGTACCTGGGGCTACTGTAGAAATTCCATCAGAATTCAAGTTTCTTATTGAACCCATTACACTACAAGGCCCATGTATGCCTCGCCTCGTTCTTCAGGTTGATGTCCTTCCTTTTTGTGTTACTTCACTATGTCTCATAAAGACTACTTAAATAAAATAATGAGAAGGCAAAAGGCATATAAATTCCCACATGTTTTAGTTTTATTTGCAATTTTAAGGCTTGATAAAACACTAATGTCACTAAATCCAAACAGATAGATGGGACTCTCTTGGCTCCTCCAAAAGTGGCTTCCTGGCCAAAATCCAGTTTGTTTCAATGGATAAACTTTAAATGGCTCCATAAATTCACCATCCAAGGTTCTGGTACTGTTGATGGTCAAGGTTCAAAGTGGTGGAGCCTCTCCCAGATCCATTATATTCAGGTGATCATTTGCAGCATTGACGTCTTCAAGAATCAACTAATAAGAGTACATGAAATAGCAGCTAATTAAACTTCTTTGTTTTGTGCAGAAGAGATCCAAAGACATCCCAGATATGAAACCAACTGTAAGATTCCTCCTAATAATCACTCACTTCTTATTCTATTATCATCTTTTCCCATATGAGAATTCTGGCTATCTTTCTCTTTTCCAAGTTCGTGGCTGACGAAATTTCTGATTACTTTAATTACACGCCTATGGAATAGCCACTATAATCATGTTTTAAATTTTTCCCCCTGCATTACAGGCCTTGAGATTCTATGCCAGCTATGATGTCACCGTTCGCAATATCCGAATCATAAACAGCCCTCAGTGCCATCTAAAATTTGACAACTCTGGCAGAGTGAATGTTACCAATATCACAATTTCTTCACCAGAGAACAGCCCAAACACTGATGGCATTCACCTGCAGAACACCCAAGATGTGGAAATCCAGCATTCCAATATTGGATGTGGTAAGAATTAAGAAAACCACTTCTTTTAGCTCTCTGGATTCCCACCATAAAATATAGGAACTTTTGAAGGAAAAGTACTCCACTGCTCAGGCCTCAGCCCAAGGTGCATGGCACACACAGGTTGGAGACGGCCACTAGCTAGACTAACTTTTGAAACTAGAAGGAACAAAAAGTAACTGAACATCTAAAGCTTTTTTCTTTTGTGACATAAGGTCTGAGTCATTATCTAATTATTAACCACACAATTGCGCGTAATAGTGAAACTAGTATATTGAAAATAATTTCTAATTCTGGGTTTTCTCTTTTGACAGGAGATGACTGTGTCTCCATACAAACTGGTTGCTCTAACGTCCATGTTCATCATATTAACTGTGGGCCTGGACATGGAATAAGGTACCTAAAGCAATATACTAAAATCAGAAAAAGAAAAAGGATAGCTATAAAGTTAATATAATATCTACTTACCAAAGGCATAAATATAATTTGAATTTATATATATTTCCATTTTGCTGATCAGCCTGATAAGGTCACTTCGTACAATTTCTTTTTCTTGTAATCCGCAGCTTAGGAGGACTAGGGAAAGAAAAAAGTGCGGCATGCGTCTCTAATCTAGTTGTTGATAACATCTCAGTGCAAAATGCACTATATGGAGTAAGGATCAAAACATGGCAGGTATCTAACTTAAAATCATTATGAATTAATCGAACTTAAATTTATTGATTTTTTTTTTTCCCTCTTTTATCCCCCTTTTTTTACAAAAGGAAAAATTTGTGTGGCAGGGTGGTATTGGATCTGTCAAGAATGTGTCATTTTCCAATATTCAGGTCTCCGATGTAAAGGTGCCTATAATGATTGACCAGTACTATTGTGACAAGCATATCTGCAAGAACCAGACAGGAGCCGTGGCAATATCTGGGGTTACATATAATCAAATAATTGGGACTTATTCAGTGCAGCCCATTCATCTAGCTTGCAGCAACAATGTGCCATGCACTGACGTCGATCTAATTGATATTCAGTTGAATCCATCCCCAAGATACCGAAGTTTCCAACAGGCCTTGTGTTGGAACTCTTATGGCAAATCACAAGCTCCCCTTGTTCCTTCAAGCATAGATTATTGCTTACGAAGACATAGTGGTTCTTTCATGGAAATAGCTAAATCACATGAGAATATATGCCAATGATCATGAAGAAGCTTCAGACCATGAATATAGTGGCTTTTTTTCTCTTCTTTTTCGCTTTTTGGTTGGTTTGTACCTATTATATGCTTCCCCTTCTACCTTGTTTTCTTTGTGTAGAAAGGTGATGCCTTAGATTGATAATTTTCAGTGTATTTGTAATTCATGAGCGAGCCGGTTTTAAGTCAAGTTACGATGATGTTTCTGCTGTCTTTTGAACACGAGGAAGGGTGATCTCTTCACTACTGAGTACTGACCTTCCACTTCTTGGACTTTTTCAGAAAAGAGGAAAGGCCCATTCCCTACATCAAAGGTTTCAACTCAGTTTCATATCTTTATTTCTGTTTAAATATTAACAACTAAAGGTAGCAGGGAAAACACATCGACTTCCACTCAAACCCCACATTTCAAAGATTTATTCTTTATATTATCGTTTACCTTTTCCTACTGTTCATAGATAACTCAATAAAATATATCCTATGATACTAAAAAAATTGGTTATATCCTTCCAGGCCAAGCTAGCAGCTATCTAGATGTTCTTTGGTGCCTCCATTGGACGGGATCATCTAATCATCCACCCGAAATTAATCCTCGGATACTGTGTCATTTTCAAATGTTGAGAGCAGCCAAAACTTTATCCTTTCAGATCTATTTGTGGAGGGCTTTCTGTCTAATATTGGGAGTGAGTTTATTAGAAGGAACTTCCTTTAGTTTTATTTGTCTTCTCCAAACTATTCTTCGTAATTGATAAGGTTTGTCACGAGTCTTACGAGTGAATTAAGCTTTTTTTTATTTTCCCTTTTTCCCAAGGAAGAAAAATGATTGTGACACTGGGTGGGATGGTGGAACCAGGGTCTTCCGCGACAGAAACAGGAGAGGGGTTTAAGAAATCTTGCAAGGTTTGACTTAGAGGACATTGGTGGGGATACAGCCTTCACCATCAATGAATCGAATCTAAGTCAGGTGGTCCAGGTTTCGGGGACCATTCCCTAAATGAAAAGTCCATTATATATATATATATATATATCAAAAGGCGATAAAAAGGAATTGATCCGGAGATGACTCATAACTGAGTGCGAAGGAAAATGATTCTAGAAGGCCATAAAACTCATTCAGGGATCAAAAGGCACTTTCGGAAATATGTTAATCAACTCCAATTCTCACGTCAACTTGCTCTTTCTAAAAGGTTTGGGACCAAAGTTAATTTCAGTGACTGGGCCTCAACACGGTCCAATATTACCAAATAAGAACAACTCAAAGACACTGGAAACATATGAGGACCATCATAAAGTCCTCCTGACCTGACACCAAGCCGCAAAAAGAGTTAGGGCCGCATGGATGGTGCTATTCTAGCAGATTATTCCTTAATTTTCTTTAAAGTTTATGGTACTGCTGTTTAGTTAGTTTGGTAGGAGTTGGAGGGTGGAGGGTGGAAGGTGGTAGGTGGTAGGTGGAAGGTGGAAGGTGGACGGTGGACGGTGGCCGGTGGTGGTGGTCCAGGTGGAGGAGGAGGAGGAGGAGCGTGCACCGCCCAGCACATTAATCTTTGGATAATTTCACTGCACGCGCATGGTCTCTTAATTTTAAGAGGAAATAAAAGTGGAGGCTGTCCCTAACCCCCTAATTTTCTACTTCTGCAGCTTTAATTCAATCATTCAACCTATGGTGCCACACACCATTTTTGTTCTAAAGCTGATTTTTCTGTTGCCTACAGCTATGTACTGCGTTCACCCTCAATACACACTCAGCTTCTCCAAATAATTATAGATTCTTTAATCATATTTACGTTTTATTTGGTTTTTTCTTTCATAAGACTTGTGATCCTATTCCGGATAATCTTAAATTTGATAATCCAATATAGAATATTAATTCAGTAATAATTTCGAATTAATCATAGCTAGCCCACCCACAACCTTTTAATTTAAAATAATGTATAGTATTTATAATGATCTACTTGTATGGTATTTGAAGTCAAAAGTACTTTATGCTATTAGGACAAATTAAAAGTTGGTAGAGGGAATAATTAATGAACAAGTTGGATACATTTTAAGACATTTTTTAAAGAAATGGAATTACTTGAATGATTCTGGTACTGAAGGATCCTTTATGCAGATAAATTAATTGCTTAGGCAAAGATGAAGACATCAAAATATTATTAGTAGAAATTTGAAATGGTCATTAAAGATTTTCGGTGGATATACCTATTATTATTGTTATTATTATTATTATTGTTATTGTTATTATTATTATTATGCTTAAATCCTGTTTAATTCCTCATTCCTGCACCCATGAAGTTTTAAAAATGTAATTAGATAGGAAAAACTCTTTTAACTCCTTTATCCTCCTTGAAGTCAATTCAAAAGTTTTTTTTGCATTAAACGAAATGATTAAGAACTTGTTTGATAGTAATTTTAGGAAGCGTTTCTTGTTAACCAAACTTTTATAAAATTTATGCTAAAATAATTATTTTAAAAAATAATTTTGAATGCATAAAACAAAATAAATATAAGTACTAAAATAATGATCATATTCTTACCTTGATCCATGATACCAATAACACTTTTGAAATGACATTGAGTTGAATTGTATTGTCAAAATCTTCAACTCACTACTCTCATTTGTGTGATGTATGTTGTTAAAAATAAAACAACAATAGGATATAAGAATAAGAGTGCAGTTTGAGACTTTAACTTATAAAAGTTGTAATTTGAGTCTTTCATACATAAGACTTTTAGATGTTCAATCAAATGATTCACATACCTATCAATTGATACCCTTAAATAATATTTACACAAATATAATTATATATGACTACATATTATAGGAAAAAAAAACCAACATTTCTAACTTTTCTAACACTTGAAAATTTTTATAATTCAAATGTTAAAAAAATTAGAAATATTTCCTAAAATCATTACCAAACAAGAAATGTTTTCAATTTTTTTAACACTTAAAATTTTTTATTTTTCAAGTATTAGAAATATTAAAAATGCTTTTCAGAATCACTACCAAACGTACTTTAAAGTTTCGTTAAGTAGTGTATTTTAAAAGTATTTCTAGCCTTAAAAAACAATTAAAAACGTTTTTAAAGTAAAAAAAAATAGATATTTGGTAATATTTTAAAAAATAATTTTGAAAATTTAGCAAAACGCTTGAAATGTTTTTTAAAGAAGCACTTGGAAGGTGTTTCTTTAAAAAAAAAAAATACTTCAATATTTTTTACATATTTATAAAATACCCTTACCTGACAAAAACACTATTAGCATCATTTTTCAAACTCTCATAAAAACATTTTTTTACAAAGGTATTATAAAAGAAAATACTTCCAGTGTCAAACGAACTTTAAGTGTGTTTTATAATGAATTTAAGAAGTGTTTATAGTTTTTCTAATATTTAAAAATAAATTTTTTCAAATATAAATAAAATAAAAATATTTTTAAAAATCATTATTAAATACACTGTAAAAATTCATTTGACTGTGATTTTAGGAGGTGTTTTTAATCTAAAAGATGTTTTTTTAAAAAAAAAATTATATATTTCACAAAATTTAAGAAACACTTTTAAAAATATAAAAAATAGTTTATAATATTGAAAAATTATTTGTAATATTTAAAAAAAACAATTTATAGGTGATTATCTAAAAAAACAATCAAATACACTTTAAAAGTATTTTTAAGATAATCACATATTAAATATTTTTTTCGAAAAACACTACAAGTAATTTTTTATCATTAAAAGTAATTTTTCAAAATTTTAAAAATGTGTCCTAAATTTTATAAAACACCTAATTTTTTTCAAAAATACTTTTAAAATTAAAAATATTTCCTAAAATCATTATCAAACAAACTCTAAATATTTGATAATAATTAGTTTATTTTAAAATATTAAGAGCTGATTTAAAAAATAATTTTGGGTAACATGGATTTTTAATGTTTGATTTTTGTCTTATATTTGGATATATAAACGAAAAAATGGATATATTTTAAAAAGTGATATGATAGTGTTTATATTAATATATCACATTAGAAAAAAAATTAAGCTATTTAATTGAAAATAAATAATAAAATTTGTTTCGTTGAATAAAAAATATGTAAAAATAAGGTTAAAATACAAATGAATGAAACTTGTATATAAAGCTAACGGATCTAAAAAAAACGTATCGTTGCTTATAAAAAGCTTCGATGTTACAAGACTTTATTATATTATTTTCTGTCTCGCCAAATTTTCATTATAAAGAAACAATAAACATTGTTTATTTGATAATAAGTTGACGCGTGGCAAAAGCCAAAAAGGAGTCTAAAGCAGAAGAAAATGAAACAGTGCTTATCTTGGACGACCCTTGGCACTTTAGTGCGACCTTTGGGAGTCCGAAACAACGCATAAACTTTTGCTCGTTAGGATAGACAACGACCCACTTACCTTATGTGGAGATGCTTCAATACGATGCGACATCATTCACTTCCGCATTGCTTTCTTGCTCCATTGCTCACCTGCTTTGTTGTTTCTTTCTCTGAAGAGACATTCTGTGGAGCAGGTGCGTGGATTTTCCGATTCTTGTTCTGATTGTTTCATGAGAAAATTGTAGGGGTCCAACTTTTCAAGATTTTTTCCCGTCATTTTGAACTTTTTGGATTGCACGGACTATAGAGATCCATTCTTTTCAAATAAAAAAACGTAGGAGTCGTAATCTTCGTTTCTTTCCTTTTTCTCTCATTTTCTTGCCAAACAAACGGAGGTTAGAACGGAAATTGTGGTAACTGCGAGTTTGCATGCGTTTTGTTTGAAAGTGGGAATGCCAATGGAATTTGAATGCCATTTTACTGTAATTGGTAGATTGATTTGTTTGGAGACTCGCTTTGTGTTGTCGAATTTGGTGAGATATGCTTTGCAACATTTTCTGGTGCATATGTCATGCAGTGACGGTGATATTGTTGAAACATGTTTGCCATCTTGTTCTGATCTAGAATGCTGATTAGATCACAATTTAATTGAACTGCAAAACACTGATTTTTAAGAACTATTTCATTGATATGCCTCTTTGCTCTGTGGTCTGCTTCTTTTATCATGATGTGTTTATTCTTTTATTATTGTTGTTGCTGCTGTTGTTGTTCTTGTTATTTATTATTATTAATGTTGGTTGTGTTATTTTGGCCCGTAAATGTAGAGTTTCATAATGCTTAGCTTTTCCTTAAATGTTGAAAAATAAGATGCCAATACTCAAATAATCAGATTCACTTAATCACCTCTCACTCCAGGCTCCATCAATGCCTAATCCTTGTATTGGTAGTGGATCCACTGTCAAAGCTTTGAGTTGAAGATTGAGGATGGACTGCCCGCATGTATGTAGGTTAGGTTATCTAAAAACCATCTAAGGATTTGTAATTTAGTTCATAGGCTTTAGTTCAAATCTTATCATAGTTGAATTTTCGGTCAAGTATCACTACTTCGAATGATTTTGTTGAAACTCTTTATTGCCTCAATGGTAGCACTGTAACAGAGTCCTTAGACATGGCATCAAGGTTTATTGTCATAGAAGGAAAGGTAAAGGAGCAGATCATAGATTATGGAGCATAAATTGAGGAACATAATCTTCGATCAAGGATTATAGATTAGCTGTTGACTTAATTATGGGAATAATACCTTAATAAGTGTTTTTCTATAAAAAGGGAGGGGAGAGAGGAATTAGGCAATCAAGACTTCTGAGGTTTTATGCTTTGTATTTTATTGCTACCAATAGTAGGAATTGTTGTTGTTATGTTCTTCATGGCATATCATTTGGTACTAGAGCATCGCTCTAGTGTCAAGTGATTATGGTGGAAGGGACTAGACAACAAGAAGTTAGGTGCATGGGTGAAACAGCAGCTGAATGAAAACTTTGAAAAGCAAGTAACGACCTTGAAAGAGATATCTCAACTTGTGATAGCAATGAATCTCAAATATAATTAACTGGTTAGCAAATCGGGTGAAAGAGATCATGGAGATGCTTCAAGCCACACCAGTCCATGTCAACAATTTGGTATAATTTTGTTTGAACCAAATACACTAGGCTTGATTTTCCTTACTTCAGTGGTAGCAATCCAAGTGGTTATGATGAGGATGAATCTTTAAAGATATATATCAAGAAAGGGAATTTGTCTTAGTTGCAATTAAAGTAGGATTAGTATTACTTGGAATTAAATTAGGATTAATATTAGTTGAAATTTAGTTGGAATTAAAATAGGATTAAATTAGGATTTTATGCAATTTGGTTGGTTCTGATTCCTACCACATAATGCGGGTGCATGTGTACATCAAACAAAAGCTAGTGACTGTCCTTAGTGACTTAGGTAGCACACACAACTTCCTTGACCCAAATGTTGCAAAAAGAGCAAGGTGTGTTGTTCAATAATCCAACCCTTTTTGGTAATTGTTACTAATGGTGCCAAAATAATTAGCTTTGCTATTTGCAGACAATGATGGAGACAAGTGGCAACCACTTTTAAAAGTTTATCAAAAGTGCAAAGGAATGGGCTTCAAAGGCCCAAACTTTAATTTGGCACTCTCTGGATGATAATGAGCTTAGTTAGGATCTTACATAATTCAATATAGGTTCAAGGTTGCAAGGATGAAATGTCAACGAGGGGTGGCTGTTGTCAATTTTGCAATGGAATCCAAGTCATTCAATCTGTCGGTAGAAGTGGTGGGGAGGAATTTGAGAGGTGTTATTGAGGCAAGAGGAAAAGGTCTTTCTACGTGGATTAGGTTTGGAGATTTAGGCTTACACTATTTGTTGGAAGGGGTGGAACATTGTTGTAGGGATGAAGACCTGGTGAGGTGGAGTAAAGCTTGGGAAGAGGTTCATGTTGGAGCGTAGGTCGAATGGGCAAAGAGGTTATTATTTTGTTTAGTAGTGATTGATGAGGCAATGAGGTTCTCATTGATCTTCTCTGAAGGGAAGGGCTTCTAAGGGGGGTGGTCCATTTTGGCAGAGAAGCTTCGTATTCTAGGAGTCATCTCCTCAAATGAGTTTAGGGGACTGGTTTCCCCTTCAAAGGAGAGGAGTTTTCAAAATGAGAGACCTATTATGAGACTTATGCAGAGGTGGTTGGGAAGGTTCCGAGTATGGTGGTTGATGCCATTTGATTACAGTTAGGGGAGAGTGAGGTGAAGAGTAGGGAGGAGTAGCTAAGAAAGTGTCTGGTAGGATGGTTGGGAAAGGTTTTAGACCCGTTTCTAAATATCTTTTCACTAAAAAATGTGGTGACTGACCTATGGTCCTTAAAGGGAAGGGAAGGGAGGGGATGGGAGGGGGGGGGGGTTTGAAGATCTTAGTGTTTGGGGGAACTTTATTTTTGCTTAACTCAAAGACAACTCTAAGGCAAAGAGGGTGCTCGAAAGAGGAACTAGAAGACTCAAGGACAAGGTGTTGCATTTGGTAAAGTGGACTCCTAAAGCTAGGTGTTTGCTTAAAGGGAGATTTGCTAAGGAAGTTTGAGTGAGGGTGTTGGGTCTCCCTTTACATTTGTGGAATTGGGAGGTGCTTAAGAAAATAGGGGACTGTTGCAGGGGATTTATTGTTGTGGATGAAGACATTGCATTTTTATCTCATCTCTAGTGGGTGAGGATTTTAGTTAGGCCCAATGGGAGAGTCAAACCAAGCTTGCTTCAAGTGGTAGTGGGATCTTTTAGTTTTTCTTTATAGTTGTGGTGGGAAGTTCCAACTAGTGTTTCTTTGGTGGTGTAAAGAAGTAGTAACAATAGATCACACAGGCTAGAAGTAGGAGGAGGTGTGGAGGGTGATACACGCGTCGAGGTGGGAGTAGGAAAGGAAGGGCCCTCCTAACAACTTGCAAGCGTTGACATGCTGCAACAATGTGACAAGGCTGCTTTGACAGGAGAGTAAGGATGAAAATGTTAGGATATATCAGCGATATATCGTGCATTATTGATGATATATCGTGTATTGAAGAATATGGATACGATATATAAGATATATCGACTAATGGAAATATCTAATTTTATTTGAAAAATTCGGCGATATATCAATGATTTTCGATAAACCGGCGACATAAACAAAAAATTGGCCCTAGATGGAAAAAATTGTTGAAATTTTAGCGATATATCGATGATGTCTAATGGCCAAAACTTTTTAACTTTGTTCAATGGGCCAATGTTGGATCAATCCAACCAACCTATACATGATGACTTTTTAATCTTCTCTAATGGGTCAAAAGATGGATGAAGTCCAACGACTTAATAAATGTAAATTTTTAACTTGAGTACAATGGGCTAAAGGCAGACTTAGGCCCAACCCACCCATCTATTGTGGTCAAGTGTTGTATAAGGTAGCACCTTAAATATAAGCTATAAAGCTTTGCAATCTCTTAAAGTTTCAATGTCGGATTGTGCTCTTATTTACACAAATTGAAAATCTCATACAAGATAAGAACTTGAACTCAGATGCTTAGGTTTAAAACAGATGACTTCTACCATTAAGCCAAACTTATTTTATGGTATATATGTGCTTAGAATTGTTTATATATATGATTATTATACATATATATATATATTATATATTATAATATATTTTATAAATTAATTAAAATAAAATTATTATAAATAAGTTAATTTTAATTATCTTATAATATATTTTGTATACTAATTAAATATAAGACAAATATAAAATCATAAATAAAGTTATCAATATTTTTAAATAAAAATATTTTGTGTCAAAATATTTATTGATATTTCCCCGATATATTTGATATATTCGATATATTCATAAAATCCAAGTACCGATATATCTGTAATTACCGATATTTTCATCATTGAGTAGGGAATGAGGCAAATCTCTGTCATGCAAATGCTGTAGGAAAGGAGGATGTCCAAGGAAGTAGTGTGAGATGTACGGGTGCAGCAGGAAGGCCGGCCCTATTTGGTGGAAAATCACTGTGCTAAGGGTGTCTTTAGTGGGGCTAGCTTAGGAACCCAAAGGTTAGGCCATAAGTGGTTAAAGGGAACCAAAGTCCCAGTGACAGTGCAATTCATCAGGCTAAAAGCCTTAGTGGGTTAGAATGTCATGGACTTAGTCGTTCACTAAGCTCATGCGGCACTTAGACAAGCCAAGACGCTTGATCTTGCTAAGTCAGCCTTACTCCCCAATGCTTAGCTAGCTAGGCTAAGACACTCGCGACTCAAAAGCTTAAGAAGCTTGGTAGGCAACTTTTTAAAGAATGGAAGCTCTTATTAACTCAAGAAAGCCTTTACAAGTGCTTGGAAGCTCACTTGCTTGGTTAGGAAGTGATTTGGGTGGTCCCTTGGCCAAATGAGGCCCTTACCTATTTATAGGCACTAATGGAACTCTCTGAAACCTTGGAGGGTTCCTTACAAATCAAGAATATTCTAGAACTCCCTACACTAATCTATGTACAACCTTATGTACAAGAAATCTCTAGAATTCTCTAGAAAGCCTTGGACTCCTCTCATGCCTTCCACCATAGTGTAGAGATGTGTGGACATCTCTAGGCATCTTTAGAACTTTCCACACTCTTCCCACCAATGTCTTAGTGTAGATGGCTCTAGGAGTTTCCATAAACTTCCCTCCTCCTATATAAGCCCATGGGGAGGGTCATTTGAAGCATCTTGTGACAAGAAGCTTCAAAGGCTCATTCAGATTCTATTAATGAAGTGGAGGACGATTTAAGAGTAGGCCAAGCCCAGGGTAAGTCTTGTACTTCAAAGGGGGTGGGTTTAATGGGTTTAAAGGATAAAAATGAGGGTCGTTGCTTAGTGGTTGGCTGAGGGAGAGAAGGGCTCTCTAGGGCTTCTTAAAGAGAGGGTTTTCTCTATAGATTTCAAGGAGATGACGCAATACAGTTGCATCGAAGATAAGGGTGTATGGCTTGAGGCGGTGCCAGTGTCGATTTCAGCGAGCTCATATGTAGCGTTCATCGACAAAGCTCTCGTGGCGAAAGTGAATAGGTATCTAAGACCTTCCTCATTCTTTTCTTTGGGGACTATGGACTCGGCGAGCCGATCGATTACCATGTTGCTACGAAATGGCAGTTTGCTAGAGTTTCCTGAAAATGCTGAGAAGGACCTTTTGGGTAAGGAGGAGGAGGTTGTGGCCGAGGAGGTGGAGCCTTCTAAGGCCTTAGCGATTGCTTGTGTCCCGAAGGAGGGGAGGGGTTCTTGATAGCCTCCCCACAAATTTTGTTAATTTCAATAGCTTCTAAGGGTTACCTATGGAGGAGTTTAAAAAGGAGATTAGTTACTTGCTAAAGAACTTTGAGTCAAGAAAAGGGCATGAGGTCAAGGTTTTAGGTGGAAAAAAGAGTATTCCCTTAGCTTCCGGTCTTGAACAAGAAATCCGTAAACTAAAGTGTTTGTTGAATTAGTCCTCAATCACTATCAAGGAAAGAGGAAGGAGTTTTTGGGATTCAAATTCTGTTTTGTGAGGTTGGTCAAGAGTTTTGGTTTGTGTTTGGATTAAGAAGGGCTTCAAGTTTCTTAGGGATGGTCAATTAGTTAGGGTGGTTGGTGTTGGCTCTGTTTTTTCTTTTTCTTCTTTTTGCTTGTTCTTTGGCATATTTTGTATACTCCGTGTGTACACTATTACGCCATTTTACAAGCGCTTTTAATATATTCTCCTTTTTACTTATCAAAAAATATAAGGTCAACCTATAAAGTACTTTCTAGAAATCAAATTCCAAGCTTAGTCAATGGTCATAAGTTATTATTTTTGGTCACTAATATTGTCATTTTCCAAGAGTTTTTAATATGGTATGGTAGTCAGTCTAAGTTTTTGTTATTTTCAACTTGCATTACTATTATATGAATAGTTCCAAGGAGTTATAAGTCCCTAGAAAAGTTATTTATAATATTTGATTTGTCTTTGAAAATAATCAATGAATGAATGATAAATTTCCAGTGGCCATTATTTGCTTTGTGTGATACAAAGAGCACTTGGGTGTGAAGTCTAGATGTTTTTATGAGTGATTCCTAGAGTTTTTTCAATTACACCACTACTCTCTGTGTATTTTACTTCTTGTCCTACATTGATTTTGGTATCAAAGTGAGGGTGAGATTATGCTACACGATTTGGAAGGAGTTTTAGAGGAAGACTAACTGATAGCTAGTGTGATGAGATATTGATTCGGATGGTGGATCATCTTGATAGCCTCCATATTCAGTTAAGCAACGTTGAGACATGAATATCTCAGCTCGCTAATAAGTCATCACATGTTGAGTAAGAGGAAACATCTCAGGCTAACAACCAAGAAAATGCAAAGGAGTAAGAGGTAATTCAAGCACCGCAATACCCTATGAATAGGCTTGAGGATTGCTTGAAAGAAGACATGAAATTTGTGACATTATTGGAGATATCATCAAATTGTTTCAACTAGAGGAGGAGGCTATCAAAAGTATCATGTCAAATGGAGAGGGAGGTCACTTTCAGATTGCACAAGGATCACATAGATGGAGAATTCCAACAAAAATTGAGGCCATTATGAGAGATTTCATGCCTTTGTCAAGGTTGAGTTTTCCTAAGTCGAGGGGAGTTGATGGAGACAAGGGGCAGACACCTTTAAAAGTTTATAAAAGGTGTAAAGGAGTGGGCTCTAAGGCCTAAACTCTAATTTGGCACTCTCTAGATCATAATGGGCTTAGTTGGGATTTTCTATGATTCAATATGAGTTCAACCTAGAAACTCCTCTTCATAAATCAAATTATAGGCCTAGTCAATGGTCATACGTTACTATATTCATTCATTAATATTGTCATTTTCCAAGAGTCTTTAATATGGTCTAGTATTTAGTCCAAGTTTTTGTTATTTTCAAGTTGCATTACTACTATTTGACTAGTTCCAAGGAGTTATAAGTCCCTAGAAAAGGTCTATATAGTAGTTGATTTGTCTTTTGAAAATAATCAATGAATAAATGATAAAATTTCTAGTAGTCACTATTTTCTTTGTGTGATACAAAGAGCACTTGGGTGTGAAGTGTAAATGTTTCTAACAGGGATTCCTAGAGTTCTTTCAATTACACCACTGCTTTCCTTGCATTTTACTTCATGTCCTGCATCAAATGATTGTCATGGACCATGCAAGGCTCCACTTTTTCATGGATATGAGGTTGCTTGCATTATGAGGGTGTGATATGGAATTAGGCATACAATGGCTCTATAGCCTTGGAACTCTGTCATTGGATTTTAAGAATCTTCGCATAGAATTTATGCTAAAGGGGAAGCACCATCTGCTACTGAGAGCAATATCTAGACCTATAAGAGTACTCAATGCTACAAGGATGCAAAGACCTTGAAGCAATCCAGTCATGGTGCCTTGGCACAATTGTTTTCCATACAATCCTATTCTACAAATTCCTATCAGCCAAATACTAACCAAGTTACCTTACTCAATGACATTGAGCAACCACAACTAGTTGTTGTATTGGAACAATCCAATCTATTTTTGCTAAGCCAAAGGAACTTTGGCCCACTAGAACCTAGGATCATCCCCTGAAACTTGGTTGTTATCCTACTAGTGTATGCCCTTGTCATTATCCATATGCCCAAAAGAATGAGATTGAAAAGATTTGTGGAGGAATTGTTGTAAGGTAGAATTATTTGGCCCAGTGTGAGCTCATTTTCTTCTCCAGTCTTGCTTGTCAAAAAAAGGGATAATACTTAGTCAATGTGTGTTGATTATCGATCCTTGAAACGGGTTACATCAAGGACAACTATCCCAACCATTGATGAACTGCTGGATGAGCTTCATGGTGTAGAATTTCTTTTGAATCTAAATCTTCGGGTTGTATACCATCAAATAAGAGTACACTCCAATGATGTTCATAAAATTGCTTTTCAGACGCATGAAGGTCATTATGAATTTTTAGTTATGCCATTTGTGCTAACCAATGCACCTTCTACATTTCAAAGCCTTCAAATGGGGTATTCAAACTGTTTCTTCGTAAACTTGTGTTAATGTTGTAGCTGGAATGCTCACACTCACCATATGAGTACTGTATTGGGTGTATTGAAAGATGATCAGTTATATAAAGTTGGCTAAGTGTTTGTGTGGCCAAATAGAGTTATTGTAGATCCTGCTAAAATTGCATGCGTAGTTGGTTACTGTCGTTGGTTTGTTCAAGATTATGGGAAGATTAGTCAGCCATTAACCGCAATGCTTAAATGAGATAATTTTCACTAGACTCTTGAAGCAGAACAAGCCTTTGACTCGCTCAAGCATGCTATGAGTACAATACTAGTTCTTACAATGCTTAATTTTGATAAAATTTTTGTGGTAGAATGTGATGCTTCTGGAACCAATTAAGTGCAGTCCTCATGCAAGAAGGAAGACTCACAACAAGCCTTTGACTCACTCAAGCATGCTATGAGTACAATACTAGATCTTACAATGCCCAATTTTGATAAAATTTTTGTGGTATAATGTGATTCCTTTGGAACCAGATTAAGTGCAGTCCTCATGCAATAAGGAAGACCCATTGCCTTTGTAAGAAAAACCTTATCTCTGAAAAACCAAGCCCTTTCTACCTATGAAAAAGAGATGTTGTAGTGCTTTTATGGCATTCTCAAGGGGCGGTGTTACTTGTTGGGTTGGTACTTAAGGTTAAGACTGACCATCATAGCCTCAAATATTTATTGGAACAACATATCGCCACTCCTATGCTACATGAGTGGCTATCTAAAATCATTGGATTTGATTTTGAAAGCTCATATCATGTTGGTCAAGAAAATAAGATGGCAGTAGGACTTTTTATTGTTATCTTCTCCCTTACATATAATTTATGTGAACTATTCATGGACTGCACAACTATTATTATAAGAAATTCCGTGACTATATCCATTTTCCTGCTATATAGTAAGAATCTTCAAATGGCTTGTTTGTCACTTGCTGCTAAATAATATAGGGATTTGGAAGGCTGAGTGAGTGATTGGAAGAAATATGAAATTGAAGTTTATGATTAAATTGATAATCAAGTTGAGTTAATAACATTGATTTAGGAGCCAAAGATCATGGTTGGGTTGAGGAGACGATCTCAATCTGAGCTACATGGAGATGGTTTCACAGATGAAAATCTAAAAGGAGGAAGAAAAAAAAGAAGAAAAACACAAGTTGCAAAGCTCTCATTAGTTGGGGTATCAAACAAATAATCATTGACGCTACCAAGTGTTCATTTATTCTTTGACAGCTTGCAACTGTTTAACTTGCTTGCAATACAACCATATATGATAACTGCTTACTAAAATACATTACTTTTGGTGGTTGTTAGGGCTATTGGTATATGGTTTTTACCCATTCAAAATGCTTGAAACAGTAGTCAGACATGCATGGATGAGGTCCTATCAGGTGTGGCTGCAGAGCCCACCCTTCGACCTCTTTCACCTCTGCTGTTATCAGCAAATTTCAGACTTCCATGATGGAAACCTTTCTCCTTCTCTTTTGAATTCCATTCAGATGCGTAATAGTCTTCCTCTGTGGCATTCTCTTTAGATGATGGGCCGCAAAACATGCCACCCCATTGTGGGAAGTATATTAGACATATTGGAAGGGTGCAGCATAACATCATGATGCCCATGAGAGTTATCCCTGCTTCTTTTGAATATCTGGATCCTTTGAAGAAAATTAGTTGAGTCAGAACTGCACCTACATTTCCACCTCCTCCTGTCATACCAGATACTACCCCCAGTGACCTGAAGAAACACAAAAAAATGAAATCTCTGTAGGTTCAAATAAAAAAATGGGGTGCGATCAAATAGAATAACATATCCAGATACTATGTATGACATAAAAAAAAATTACTGTAGCAAGCCTACTTCTAAGACAATGCTTCGATTAAACAACTCTTCATGGAAACTGTCGACTACCGAAAATGGGCTATCAATCTCTTATTAGTTCCTATTAAAAGATTAATAGTTCATTTATATTGAGTTGGCTATAGTTGAATTGCACCAAATGGTTGATTTTATTATTTGATAGATATTAAATTTATTTCCTATTATTTTCTTAATTAGCTTTCTCTTGAGCCAAAGAGCTCCCTGTATATTTGGATATCTAGAAAGTGCAATCTATCAGATGTTTTGCAACTTCCTCTCAAATCAAGATAACTTCTGATCTAGTCGTAATCTTATGCAGTAAGTACACAGCAACTGAAAATCATGTTGAGGGGCCTGCTCAAGGGACAAGAAAGCTGAGCAAGCATGTGGTAAGGGAGGAATTTCATTGAAGCATCTCTTGATTTAAATTCCTGCTATACTGTCATGTCTGATTTCATAAGACTGTCTATAGAGATTTTACCATATGGAATTCTAGAAAGTTGGATAGAAAAATTCATCTGCTAATTTTGATGAATGAATGGTTCTTTCCCTGAAAACCTTTTGATACTTGATGAACCTAAATCCATAGCAGGTCTTTTTCTTTTTCTTTTTTAATGTTTGTTGATACAGGCAGCATAGATAAGAAGTAATCTTTCAGATGAATGAAGCAGTAGGTTTGTGGATTTGATAGTATGATAGAACTATGCTCTGTTAGATCATTAGTATTTGTTTTACTATCCTGTTGAAATCCTCATTTGTTGCGGTCACCTTTATCAGTAATGAACTTAATTTCACTTGTGTGAAGAGAGGGGAGGGGGGTTGGGTTTGCATTGGTTTAAATTTGATGCCTTGTACAGGTTAGGAGTCTTGGCTGAAGGTTTTTGGTTCATCATTGGGTGAAACATCATGATTTCAACAGTCAAAATGTTGGGATAATGATGGCCAGTTGAAAATTGCTAAGAAGTGTTCCTACTACTTAAGTTTTGGGACTCTGTAATGCTGCTATTTGCCAATAACAAAGGTTTTCATAGCTTTCATGTTGTAGGAGATTGAGATATAATTCTGAGTGATTAAAGTAGTGTTCAAATATTGTTTAGAGATAGAAAATATCCTTACTTTTTTTAAGAATTTGATGAACCAAACAGGACCAAGACATATGGTTTCTTATACATTTTGGAGAGGGTAATCAGGCTGAAGATTGGTTACAAACAGAGGTTCTTTCATTAAGTGAACCCAGATACAGGTTCAGAACCTCGCAAGAGAATTGCTGGAGATAATTAGAGATGGTATAAGCAGTATGACTACCTTAGGAAGGTGGGACCAATCTCATAATGAACCTATTAGATCAATACTAGACGACCTCTACAAGTGCTCTCAGCTTCTCTCATGCAAATTGACCATAATTCAGTACATATCAGACCAACTGAGAGCAATACGGAGATGGAAGGGCAGCAAGAGAAAACACTGACCATAATAAAGACAAAAGTTTGCAGCTGATAAGGTAAGCATCATCAACTGAACATAGGTCTAAAATTACCCCTTGATCATACGTGTATCAAAGAAAAAATTCTGAATGCTATATTGAAAAGAACTGGAAAATTGAATTTGAGAAGATTGCTGTGATCATACCTTCGGGAGATGAAAGGAACCACTCCAAATGTAAGACCACATGCAGCTTGGACGAACAATGAGAACACAATCATCACTATGATGGATGCATTCAAAGATCCTACTCGTCCCAGGATAATGCAGAGTACACCTCCCAAGGTCTGCACCACCCATAAGGTCCACAGCCTGCCCCTCATCCCAAACCTCTTTGCCATTGCATCTGAGATAAACCCTCCTGCTGGTCGAGAAATCAAATTTGCTAATCCAAAACTTGCAGCAATAATTCCTGCAGTGTGGAGTTTGAGATTAAATCTGTCATAAAAATACTCTGCAATTATGTTGTCCACTGTCAGCTCTACTCCAAAACAATATCCATAAGTCAATGCCAATATCCATGCCCTGTAATTTGTAACCCCATGGTAGAAAACCTGTGAAAATTTATCTTTTGGTCTGTCACCAGATTTATTCAGTCTCTTGAAGTTACCATCTGGTGTGTCTTGACCAAATAACAAAACAGCAAAAGCTGATAAGGTTTGGAATAGAGCTGGAATGAAGAATGCTATTCTCCAGGCTGAGAATTTGACCGCACCCATGTTACGGATGAGGGAAAAAACAAGTGGCATGATCAGCTGTGTTGCCCCACCTCCGAGGTTGCCCCATCCACCTGCAAAACCATTTGCAGCCCCAACCACTGGAGCAGAAAACATTGAACTCATCCAGAATTGAGTTGAAACGAAAGTGGCAAGGGAGAAGCCTGTGAAAAAGCGTACAAGAAGGAAGGAGATAGGCGATGAGATATAGGAAGTAAAGTAAACAGCTGGTGCAGTGAGGAGGATGAGTGAGGCGGAGGCAAGACGGGGTCCAAATAGGTCACAGGCACTCCCCATGGCAATCCTGGCAAAGACTGCACCAGAAACTGATGCAATCCCTGCATTGCCAATATCTGTTGCTGTAAGATTGAGGTTGTCCCGTATGACAGGGATGAGAGGAGGAGCTGCAAAGCTGGAGACAAAACAAGCAAAGAAGGAGATCCAAGACAAGTGAAATGCCCTCATGTGTGGTGCCGCCACTGAGAATAAGCGAAATTCAGTGGCCTTGTGTTCAGAGTCCACCGGAAGAGCGAATTTTGGATGCTGAGGTTCTGGTTCAGAAATTTCCATGTTCATGTTTCTGAATTGAATCGAAGAAGAAGAATCTTGGAGATGCTAAGAGTCGTCTCTAAGCACCAAAGGAAGGCAGGCTTTCTTCTTTTCTAGGAAAAGGGAATGGAACCTAAAAGCTATCTTTAGCTAACCTTATATAAGGCAAAAGTCTCTCACCATAGCTTCTCGTGAATGATAATTTTGTATCTTTCTTTTTCTAGCAAACTGAAATTATTGTCAAGAAGTGGCAGAATACCAAGGTTTGGGCCATTTTTGTGTAACGGATTATAAATATACTGGAGATAAAAACTAGCAACCTTTGGGAGGATTTGACCTTCATTTAGCTTTTGTTTCAAAGCTGAGAATTTTAGGGTCGTGCGGGCAGCGGCTCTTGGTGGATGAGAAGGGGAAAAGTTGGAAAACAACTCTACATTTTCGCCGAGTCACATTGCTTGGCAGTGAATTCTGATGGAAAAAGAATAGAAGGATATGATTTCAAAGGTATCTAAGCGAGTAGTTGGGAGGTGAGTATCCCTGAAGTTGAATTTTAAATTTTGGGAGGAGACTTATTTGATGTACAGAAAGAAAGAAATGTGGAGAAGTTGCATTAACATTGACTTCGGAATTTGGAGAGCACACCCAGAATCCAAGGGAGGTACATCTGGACTTGGTAAAAGATTCTTTTTTGAATTTTCTGTCAGATATCAAGTAAAATACAAATCTGTCCATATCATTTCACAATTGTATAATGTTCTGAACAAAAATGGGGAAATAATGAGCAGTACATTACAAAGCGTACTGTCATTGATGAGGAACCTATTGTTTTATGATATGGTTAAACAGGATCCATTATTTTGTCATAATGCATCATCAAATGTTTTTAATGTGGACGCTTTCAATTGTAAAATCACACCTCCTAGAAGCACTGTTAGCACATTTGATGTAGACAATTTCGGTAGTATATTCAATCCACCGAGATTTTTTAATAGATGCTTTTTGTAATAAAATCAGTCCTCTGTGAAGCATGTTTTTAATGGCAGGATTGCTCATCTAAATTTCGAGGTATTGTTATGAATTTTTTAAACTTTGTTTAAGGTAAGAGTAGCATGAAAAAGGAGAAAAATAGATATTTAGTTTTACATTTTCTTGTTTTTTAAATACAGAATTTAAGATTGCAATTCTTTGGATAAAATAGAAATCATTTTATAATTTCGCCTTTATTTGGATGTGGGAAAGCCGTCGAGCAGAAAGCCACAAGGGAAAGGTGAAATTGAGCAAATGAAAAAAAAAGTCTCGGGTGAGAAAAAAGGACGGAATAAGAAAAGGGCACTCTGGTCATTTGAACCTTCATCCATTTTCTACGGGCTGGTGACACGTTGAATATTGATTATAAAAATAATTTCCATGATTCTGACAGGTAATGAATCTTCTCTCTCTACATGCACACCCATTTTCGTCTTCCTGTAGTGTGGATAAACCTAACTTCTCGCTGCGATCTTGCTAATAGACCGAAGATCTCGAAGATGGGTCTCACACAATTTAAATTATGAAATAGAAAATTGTTTAGTATTTTCAAAAATATTTCCTAGAATATTTGATGAAGTATTAAAAAAAATTATTTTCATCATGAAATAAACAAACTTTACTGTCGTTTTACTTTCGTTTGTTTAGTGGATCTTCCCAGCTGGATTCAATCCCTCATAACTTCAAAAACATGTGCCAAGGTCAAGACCTTCAAATTGGACTTTTGGGGCTTTAAGAAATGACAAAGCTTCAATTATTGACTTAGTCTTGAAAAGTAGCCCACCTCATTGGAAACTTTATGTTATTCGTCAATTCAAGCCAAAACCCAATAGAGAAATGTCACTCTTTTGGAAAATTCAGACTAGGGAGTACCAAAAATCTGGCCCTTGGGTATCACTAACAGACCTTACGGCTTGCGGTAAAAATTAAAAAATAAAATAAAATAAATCTATATTCATTCTTGTCCGCAAATTCGTGAATTTAACGCAAAATTCCGAGGCTGGATTGAAGTCGCACGCTTTCAGCTTTCCTTCGTAAACCACACAAACTCTGAAAGGCTATCTATGTAACAGACTGAGACTTGAAAGCAACTTGTGAAGCCTGAGAGGTCGGAATGAATGCTAGTTTGGAAGTATGCTAAAAGGCCATTTAACTTGCCTTTGTCACCTACTTCTCTGAGTCTCAAAGTCAATGGTTTCTAATTAATGGATTATCTGTCATAAAAGCCACCCTGTTAATGCCTTCCTCACAAGGTTTCCGTCAAAGCTACTCCTCATTTGCATAGCCAACATTCTTGGGTTGCATTTTAATATTCTCCTCAAGGGTCATGCTATAAAGACGGGACCCTGCTCTCTATATAAGAGAGGAAATTATTAAATAAACATTCACCACCACTCAAGTATATTCTACTGAATTTTTTAATTTTAGCTTAAATGCAAATATTTGTATTCACGTAATATAAATATAATACTTGATGATGGTGTCTAAGAATATGTAATACAGCCATCAATGCATAACATCAATGTTGATGAGATATGCCGCGACCAAAAGTAAACCTACGACTTCGGGATTACGATGGAATGATTGAACTCTGGATAAGCTTCCAATGCTCATTTCATTCACAATCGTGGAAAACTTCAGCGTTGTACTTCATTTTTTAAGTCCGGGGTCATCGTCCGCCCATTTCTACGAGAGGAGCTCCAAAAATATGGATCTGATTGCTCATTCAATTCAACTTCATATCTGGAGGTCACGTCAGGCAAAGAGGATAACCCTTTTTTATAAATCGAGTTTGGGGCCGTTGTAGGTCTTTAAAAAAATATTATCAGTATGATTTTGAATTTTTTAAAAAATGCCCATTCTAATCTGTCTTGCACGTCAGTTGAGGTAAAGTTTTATTATTAAAATAAGGGAAAGTTATGTTTATATGCTTCCATATGAAAAATATATGGTTTTTGAAACTCATATAACTCAAATATGGGTTTTGTCTAGTAATAAAAAAATTATTATAGATTTCATGCATTATTTACTGTTCACATTTTAATTTCCGAAATTACCCTCGAAATATTATTATTATTATTTTTTGCTTTTTTTTTTTTTTTTTTCCTCCCTGAGTTTTAGTATCTGCCGCCGCCGCCGCTCCCCCGTTCATTTTCCGGGAACCATGCAAACCAAAAAAATTGCTTTTTTTTTTTGGCTCCCGTGTTTTCTGGATCTCCCCCCGCATTCTTTTTCACCCTCGTTTGATTTCCGAGAAAATCCATACAAAAACCCCCAAGGAAAACCAAAAAAATTGCATTTTTTTTCTCCATGAGTTCTCTGGATTTGTCGTCGCCGCCTGCTCCCGTGTTTTCAACTGTCGCCGCCGCCGCCGCCGCCGCCGCCCCCCCCCCCCCCCCCCCCCGCATTCGTTTTCCGGGAACCATGCAAACAAAAAAAATTGCTTTTTTTTTTTGCTCCCGTGTTTTCAACTGCCGCCGCCCCCACCCTCCGCCCCCTGGCATTCGTTTTCCGGGATGGTTGCAAACCAAAAAAATTGCTTTTTTTTTTGCTCCCGTGTTTTCTGGATCTGCCGCCGCCGTCCCCCACCCCCCCTGCAATCGTTTTCTGCCGCCGCCCCGCCCCACCCCCCGTTCGTTCTCCGGGAAAATTCATCCTCGTTTGCTTTCCGAGAAAATTCATGCAAAACCCCCAGGGAAAACCAAAAAAATTGTTTTTTTTTGCTCCCCGTGTTTTTTGGATCTGCTGTGCGCCCCCAAGAGAAAAAAAAAAAAATTTCCGGTAGAGAGACCCTTAACCCCTAAGAGAAAGAAAAAAAAATTTCCGGCAGGAGACTTTAAGGGTAATTTCGGAAATTAAAATATAAACAGTAAATAATGCATGAATCCAATAATATTTTTCTTATTACCAACCAAAACCCATATTTCAGTTATATGGGTTTCCAAAACCATATATTTTTCGTATGGAAGACTGTAAACACAACTTTCCCTTAAAATAATATAAGAATAACTCACATTTATGGTTTATTGACATAACTTGAGAAAATCCCAGTCATGGACTGTTGTTTTTGAAATAACTCCGTTGCTCAGCGGGTTTATAAAATGAAGTATAAACTTTATCCACATAATCATCTTTGAACCTGAAGGACATTAGATACGAAATTATTTGAGGGTATGGGATAAGTTAAAATTCTTTAAAGAAAATATTGAAGATTTTGTTCCATCATTTTTTGGGTACGGAGATGCATTTTCTATATTTTTTGTAGTTTTTTTTAGAGGTCTAGAGAGAGTCTCTTGAGAAGAAAAAGACTCCTCTTTTATAGTCACTTTTCTTTATGAAAGAACATGAAGGGGTGATTTTTGTAATAGGTCAGCAGGTTTTGTTGACTTTTGGGCATACGAGGACAAGGGTAATTAGACTCCGTCTTTCTAAGCACATATTAGTGGTTCAAGTATATTAGAAGTTGTCTTCTTTTTATGATACTAGTTTTGGGATAATGTGATTTTGTGTATTTTCAAGTTCCTCGTTTGAGAGGTGGTGTATTAAAGATACGACGATTTTTTGTACCTCCAAGTTCAATAAGAAAAAAATGTTATTTTGATCAAAAACTCTATAAATCAAAAAATCATCTAGACATGAAATGTTTCAAATCAAATTAAAAGCCAATTGAAATCTAACTTCACTTTGAGCTTGAGCAGAGTCCTTAAGCAAAATCAAGGACTTCAACGGCAAGTCTACTTCTAAAATAACTCAAAACAGTAAAATCAGGGGATCTCCATCAAGCACCAAAATAGGGAAAAAAAAATAAAAAATTGAAACCACAGAACTCCAGCAATTGAGAAGATACTGCAACTTCAATACAAGCTATGCCAGGTTTACCACTCTCTGTATTTCTATTAAGTTCACTAAGATGGGATCCATCTCATGTAACCCGTAGGAAAGTATTTTGGGATATTGATTAAAAGAGTTGAGATATGATCCCATTTTACAAAAATGGTTGTCGCATTTTTCAGAATAAGAATAATTGTTTTGAACAAAAATATCTTTCATCGAACTTTTACTCATTTCATATCAAAATATTCTTTATCACACAAGTATTTTGATCCAATTAAGGTTATATTTACAACTTCAAACACCTATGGTGAGAGTTAAAGAGCAAATAGCCATTAAGTAAGAGGTTTCTTTTTTAGGGAGATCAAATTTGAATTTGAGCTAAGTTCAGGGCTACTTCCTAAGAGGTCTTTTTATTTTTATTTTTTCACAAGTCATGTATGGTTTTAAAGCTTGAGAGGTCAAGAATATGAAGCTTCAAATGAGGCATGAACTGAAGCTAAAACAAGAGAGATTGACTATTTGAAAACTTCTATGCAATATGGATGAAGTTGAGTTTGAAATTTAGAACTCTAGATTTCGAACTCAACTTCCCCCGAATGTGAAACAAGTCTTTCCAAGCTTTGAAACCTCACTCTATAGGCCTTCTAGGTACTAACCAAGCCTAAGAAGAATAAACCCAAGATTCAAGAATTTTATCATTGTTATATCAAGAAATCTTCCAGCTAATTTTATAAGATCCAAATATGCTAACACAAAGGTAGAGAATTGAGAGTAGTAAGAAAATGTAATATATTGATTTAGTTTAATTATGTTTTCATGTTTGAATTAGTAGGAATGAATCTCCTGAGTTAATACCCTTATATAAAGTATAGATAATTCTTACAAATACACTAATAATTTTTTGAAAGATCTTCGTCACTTGCTAACTTAATCTAATCTTATTATTAAGGAATCTAAGGGTTGTACGATAAATATGAGATTTCAATTAGATAGAATTAAAAATCAAATTAATTATCATATTTAATTGATTAAAGAGATCTCGATATCAAGTAGACTTTGATCTTAAATCCTAAATTATATAATACTCTCTCTCATAATGGATTCGACATTGGATTAATGTCGATTATAAAATTCAAAATTCTTTAGAACCTTTTCTTTTCTTTTGTTTATTTTATTAAATATTTTAAAAAATATTTATTTACTTCTCTATCCTATGTATTTCATATTAGAGTTTCATCGATATAAGCAAATAATTAATCTTTCTAACTTAAAACAACTTAACACATTAGTATGTAGGGTATGGGGTATTTAGACTTGAACATTTTAATTTATAGCCATTTGACAACTTCCATATTCAAGAAGCCTTCAGTTTGGGGCCAGTTCTTAGCCTCATATTAGCATACCCCTCATCAGGTATCCCTTGAACTGAGCAAAGTCTAGAAACATAAAGCAAACTAAATATAAACAAATTACAATTAATAACATAACAATAGACACAAGCTTTTTTTAAAACTTAATACAAAAATAACACACAATACATCAAAAGTTAAAAAGAAGCCAAATAAAAACCATGAAAAAAAAAACTTATACCAACTAACAAATCCATAAAATAATAGGGGAAAATGTAGAAAATTAAAATAAAAATATTACATAATTTATAATAAAAATATATGTAAAAGAAAAAGAAAGTGAAAGTTAAAATATATTAGTGCAATTGGATGGTTTATTTATAATAATTTAATCGAAACATCCTTTATGTATAATATAATCAATAAAGTTTGAAGGAAAAGTGAAAACATAAAAATAAAAATAAATAAATAAATAAAAATTAAGAAAATGGAAAGGAAAAAGAAAAAGAAAAAGTAAAAAATAATAATAAAAAATTAAAATTAATAAATTATTTTTATATAGTATTTCAAACTCATTTCATTTATTTAATCAATGTAAAAATTAAATAATTTAAAAATATATAAATATTTTATTAATTTTAATTATATTTTATTTTTTTATTTTTTATAATAGAATAAAATATGAAAAAATTATTTTCTTTAATTATTTTTTTCTTTTTTTTTTTAGTAATTTCGAATAACCAGCCTATATATAATTATTGTTGTAAATACATATGAAAGGTATTAAGTTGTTAAAAATTGCGGGTGGACCTCTTGCCCAACCTTAACACATTGAAATTCATTTGCCATTTGACCAAGGTAATCGCCTAAGAATGGATTGGGTCAGTTGAGTAGAAAAATAGTAAACTAAAAATCATGGCCAAGGCCATTGCTACGGCCTAGAATGAAGGCGAACCTCATAGAACAAGTGAACAACCCATGTTCACCAGTAGTTAGAGAGGCGGTTAATTCTTTAACAACATTTGCATAAATCACAAACATCTCTACCGTAAAAGCGAGATCCCCTTCACTGGAGAAACCCAGAGAACCAAAAAGAAAAAAAAAAATCAAAGAAAGAAAAAGAGATTGAAAAGGAAATTCCCAAGTACTGGCCATGGCTTCCAAGCACTACTTCATTTTCTCACTGGTATTTCTGACAACCGCCACCTTCCTCCTAGCCGGAAAATGCAGTGCCCAAGACCCTGTCTCCATGACCAGCGCCGCCTTGTCCAGCCTTTGCTCAGACGCAGATTTCTCACAACTATGCGAGGAAATAACAAAGGGAGCATCGGATCCAAAGAGTGCTACTCAGATGGCCATCCGAGCACTCATCCTCCGGGCATCCAACGCCAAGGCGTTGGCCGTGAAGCTGGGCTCCAGTGCCACGGGCTTGCGAAAGTCAAACTTCGACATCTGCGTGGAGGTTTACGACGACGCGGTCGAGAACCTTCAGACCTCCTTGGCCAACATCCAGAGTGGAGACAAAGGCGCCCTTAAAAGCAACCTCTCGGCAGTTTTGACTGACATTGTCACATGTGACGATGCTTTCGCGGAAAGTGCCGACGATCCACAAGGTCTAGGCCAGACTAACAAGGTCATGAGTAAGCTAGGAAGCAACTGTCTGGCTTTAGCGGATGAGGTCCACTTCTAAGAGGACCCCTCAATACATTTCTCTCGTTTAAAAATGCTACGTTGCTTCCTCCATTGGGATGCATGCTTTTATAAGATTTTCTTTTAACCTTTCTATCTTCTCCTCATTATTTACTACATTTCTCGACGGTTTTTTTTTTTAAAAAAAAAAAACTCTTAAAATTTAAGATAAATAAGATAAAATTTCCTTTGAAACTGATAAATTAAAAAAGAAACAATTTTTTAAATGACTTAAGTCTTAAAGTAACTTAAACTTAAGTCCAAAAAAAAAAAAAGATCTAATTCTATCAAGTACTATTTATACTTGAATTAAATTAACATCCATTTACATTTAAAGCTAAACAAGAATAAAATAAAATAAGCAAACTTTACCTAAATGTTATTTCATAAATTGTCAAATATGGGGATAAATTAATGTTTTCGCTTCGATTATATTTATTTATGAAAGGGTCTTATTTTAATTGTGTTTTCTTTCAATGAAAAAAAAAGGTCCAAACTATTCTAATTTGTTTTAATTTGAGTAATCCTTATTTTTATCACTAGCTTAATTTGATTACTTTTTTTATACATTCTGAAGACGTTTCTGATCATCAAAAGAAAAATGTCAACTTTTTTTGCTAATCTCTTGTCATCTAGAAAATGATTAAACAAACATAAAAAATATTATTTTTGTGTACCCACCTCACCATTAATGGGAAGAATTTGGAATAAAGTTAATAAGTTTAAAAAGTTTTTAAAAACCGAGATAGGTTTAGAAGTTACTTGGTGCCTCCCTGCCTCATTCCAATTATATATAAATTTAAATAAAAATTATTTTAATTGATTTTTTTATTTTTCAACTTTTTTTTTTCACATAAATAAAATATTGTTTTTCATAAAATAAATTACAAATATTTTAATATTTTTTTATTTATAAATCATATTTATTTTTAAACAAATTTAAATTTTAAAAATAAAAAAAAATGAAAAATAAAATTAAATGGGAACAAAGGCTATGCGAGTATGGGAATTTCTTATACTTGACGTGCCGCACACCTAAATATATATATTTTTTTGGATGATGATAAAAATAGATTTAAATAAATGATATGTATTGAGATAGAGGTAACTCATCCCAAATTCACCCGTTATCATCTACGTTGAGAGGTCAAAGATATTTCTTTTACCTCAATTAACAAATTACAAAAATAACTATTCTTCTTTTGTGTTGCAGCCTGAAATTTTGTTTTAATTTCTACCTTTTCCCTCTTAAATCGGCAGTACAATAGATTCATAAACGTAGAAAATCAATTCAGATTTGGGGTTCATTGGATGGATTAACAATGGCTTCGCCCATCGAAGCCGGTGATGAATTGGTGGGCTGGGTTCAGGGGGTGAAAGAGTGGTGGAGCTGAGTTCGGGCGTGGGCTGGTGGATTAGGGGTCAAATACATCTCAACCGGGCCCAACTCTGTGCTCCCTGTGCAGCCCAGTTACAAGTTTCTCGGCTCATTCTTATCATGGTATAAATCCTTACTCTAAATAAAATCAAGAAAATGCGAACCATGCAAATCCGTTGAGGAGGGAGGACCACCTGTCCATGGAATATCTTTTGAATTCCGTGCTAATAATGCATTTGATATTTTTTTTTGGATTTCAATAATAACAATGTAAATATTGTCAGACTTTCCTATGTTACAATAACTAATTTTTTAACAATAATATCAGATTTTTTTCCCAGTGCACTTCTTACTAAGACCAAAAAAAGAAAAGAAAAAAGCTCAAAAATATCTAGATAGGGGACAAACGGAATCACAAACAAAAAAAGGAGAAAGAATGGAGTCAGACTGACTCCATTTTAAATAAATTTTATTTTTTATTTTAAAATAAAAAGCTTTTATATAAAAATAAAAAGTTTTGTACAAAAGGTATAGATTTATGGTATGTCTTAAATATTAAATTTAAAATTTGAATCAATGCCTTAATTTTTTCAAATAGATTTTGAAATATTATTTTTTTATTTACATCTCTGTATTATGTCTTATAAAAAATTATTATTATTTTTAAAATTTAAAAATAGCAAGGTTCTCCGCTCTCCTGGACTGTCTACATGCGGTTAGGCAGATCAGTCCAAATAAAATCAACCTAACACTCTGACGATGGACGGCTCAGATTAATCATGTATCGTCCAGTTAGAAGAATCCAGACCAGATCTCAAACATATAAAATCAATTTAAATCACATCTCCCAGGTTAGTTTTCTAAGGAAAAAGTAAGCAAATCACGAGCCTCCCGTCTTTGGCAAAAGCCGTAAGAGGATTGCTTGGGAAGGTGGGCAAGTGTCTTCCGTCTTCCCCGATTTTGTTGGATTTTTTAGCAGAGTACACGTCAGTTTAAAAAAATAATTCCTAAATTATTGGAAAAAATAATTTCAAATTTATACGTAATTTTGTTCGAGAAAAATATTTTTTTTATTATATAAAAAAGTCATTTTTTTCAAAATACTTCAAAAAAAAAAAAAAAAAAAAAAGTAAAAAATCGTCTTTTAAAAAAATGATTTTATAAAAAAAATTATAAAAAAAGTGAAAAAACCGTCCCTTAAAAGACAACTTAAAAAAAAATGTAACAAAAATAGGGAATTTACTATAAAAAAAAATTAAAAATGAGAAATCGTCTTTTTAAAAAACGACTTTTACAAAAACAAAACCAAAAAGTGATAAATTGTCTCTTGAAGAAAAAATTTTCTAAAAGAAAATTTCAAAAATTCATTTTTTCATTCCCTAAAAATAAAAATAATTATGAAATAATATAATTATTATATATATATATATATATATATATATATATATATATATATATATATATATATATATATATATATATTATAAAATTAATTAATTTTATTTATTAAATTTAATATATAAAAATAATTATAATTATTAAGAGGTTTATCAACAATAATATTTATAAAATATAAATTATGTTTAACATTTCATATTTAAAAATTTTATATTAAATTAAATATTGAATTAAAAAATATTTTTTTCTTAACCTTCAATTTTTTCTTTAAATTAATTCTATTAATTTAATATCATATTGTTTTTTATTTATAAGATAAATAATTATTTATCTATTATTTTTTGTTTCTTTCATTTTAAAATTAAAAAAAATATATATTATTAATTTTATGTGAAAAATGAGTTTATAAAAAAAAACTATTATTAATTTATTAAATAATTATATGATTTTTTTTATTTTTATCTTAGGAGGAAATCGATTTCTCACTTTTTTTTTTTTTTTTTGAGAAAATTTCTTACTTTTTGGACAAGGGGATTTCTCACATTTTTTTTTTTTTTATGATTTCCCATTATACATATTTAAATAGTGATGATTTCCCAATTTTTCACTTTTTTAAGACATATTTCTTTTTTTCTTTTTTTCCTATTTTTTAGAAAATCGTTCTTTCAAAAGATTTATTTTATATTTTTCTTTCAAAAAATGATTTTAAAAAAAATAATTTTTTTTTTCTACTTGTCCAAAACTTCGATAAATTTGAAATTATTTTTCTTATTATGATTTAAAATTATTTTTTCAAACTACCATATTCTTGTAAAAAAAAAATCCTGATTTTGCTTCCAATTTGCAGAACCACAAACCACAAACGACTTTGTATACATCTATTAATCAAGTCATTCCTTGTTTTTTTTTTAAGCTCCCGAGCCTTTTCGTAAGGCTTTTGATTTTGAAAGATGCCTTTCGTCATCAATACCCTTTGTGGAGCAAGCATATCTCATACCGACACTCTAGAATATAATAATGGATGATACATATAAATATGATATCATCTGGAAGTTTCAATTAAAATAATCTATCTTATCTTGGATCCGTCCACACGGTGCCTGAAGCATTTTTCTTGATAGAAATATGAATCAAGTCAAGACTTTTATGTTAGTTTCATTCTAAAGTAATAATTAGTATGAAAATTTTACATCTAAATTTTACTGACAAATTATAGAAAAAATAGATAAAAACAAAAACCTATTTTAGTTATGTTCAAAAATTTCTTGATTATTTTGTTCATTTATTTTCATAAAATTAAGGTACTTCAATTTGTTTGAAGATAAAAATTATCTATATATATATATATTTTAAATGAATTTAATTATATCTTATAAAGGAAATTTGATTTGAACATTGTGATAATATCCCATGTTGAAAAGATTAAAAATATATATAAAGGAGAAATTAACTTTTGCTATAAGGTGAAAAAAAAAAATCATTTTTTTCTTTCATTAAGACAAAATATAAAAATTGGTAGTTCAAAAATCATATGTAAAGATGTTAAGTTTTGAATTTTTTTAGTGGTTCAAACTATGTCAGTATTTTAAATTGATGGTAAATAATTAAAATACCTCCTATGACGAATTATACAATTTTTTAATCATTTTATTAATATATATATTTTGTTCATGATTTTAAAAACCAAACTGAATCGTCCAATTTAATAATTGGATGGTCATTGTTCCAATTTGATTTAGTACTTTGAACTGTCTAGACTTTGGACCAACCTCAAATCATAGAATTGACGATCGAACTAGTGAACCAGCCAATTCTCTTTGAATCGAACAATTCAAAAGCTATTTTTTTTTAATTATTTTTTTCCATCAAAAAATGATGTAATTTTGATTCAATATAAAACCCCTTATTCCCCGTAGCCTTAATCTCTTGCTCTACCACCGCTGCCCCTTGCTGTTGCTGCTTTCCATCTAGCCTCCAGTTGCAGCATTGCCAAAGCTGATGCCACTGACTGAGGGGGGCATCGATGCCGCGGGCTGATGAGGATGTCTACACTTGTTGACAGCTCTCCAGTCTCCCAAAATGAGTTGCATTGTTGTAATTTGCAAAGTTCCAATTCAATATTAAATTTAAATATTTATTATTCATTAGTTATGTTTGGTTCGGAAAATATTAAGGAAAGAAAAAAAATGTAAAGAAAAATGATTTTTTCATGTTTGGTTGTCCTTAAAAAAATATAAAAGAAAATCAAATAAAATTAAAATTAATTAAAAATTTATGTATTTTAAAATTATTAATCTTTATATTAATGAGTTAAAATAAATAAAATGAGTTTGAAGTAAAAAATAAAAATAATTTATCAACTTTTAATCAATTTTTTATTTTCTTTCACTTTTTCTTTTCTTCTATTTTTTCTTTATATTTTCTTTCCCTTGCATTTTTCTTCAAATTTTATGAGAACCAAACATGCCAATGAATCGGATAAATTTTGTTATTTTTATTTTTATTATTTTTATTTTTTTAATAACATATAAAATATATATTTATAATGTTATTGATTTATTTAATAATTTGATTAATGAATCATAAATTAATAATTTTTTTTACTTTAATCAATTATCTGATTTTAAAAATATTAATTTTATTTAATTTACAAAATAATCTTACTTCGACTCAAACACTTGGATGAGTCTTAAACAGGGTTTCACTTTACCTCATTATACTGACTTCTCAACAAAGCAACGAAGAAAGAGTGACCGACCACAGTTACCAACACTATTAGAAGGGTACCGACAACTCAAAATCATAATCGCATCGCGCCCGCCTATTCGTCTCTCGGATCTACCATCACCCTCCCATGAATGTCAAATAATCTTTAAAATAATTTAAAATGTGGGAATGACGGTGGTCACAACTCAGAAGGCTTTGCTTTTCTGTTCGGGAGTGAAATTTCGTTATCAAAGTGAATCACAAGCGAAGTCCTCCACTCTTTTTCACTAACAAATGATTGGTGCCCACACACCCATCCAAAAATAAAATCTCTCATAAATAATAAAATTATAAAAATCGCGGAATTTTGAAAAATCTAAAGAAAAAACATCAAAGGAGAAAAAGAAGAGTCTGGATATTTCTCAACGATGTATGGCATTTAGCCACCACCATTTCAAAAATCAAGGAACCCGGTGTTCACGGACCCCACGTCCCACGCCCTTCCACGCCATTTCGCACGTGACAAGCTCGTCTTTTCTGGCTGCACGAAACGTGGCAATGTCACGGATCAACACGTATTGCGACGATCGGAGATAAAACGACCTCACACGTACGTAGTTAAGTTCCTTATTTCCGCCAAACCAGTGCAGAACATCCGATTACTGCTTCAGTCTCGGAGCTTCTTTTCTTTGCCTCTACACTCACTCAATTCTAAGCTTCCAATCGAAGGTAGTTTCCATTCACTCAATTCTTAGCCTCCAATCGAAGGCAGTTTCTCTTATTTCATTGATTATTTCTCTTCAATTCTGGGATCAGTTCTCGCAACAATTCACCACAGATTCTAACGCTGTTGAGATCCTTGGGATGATTGACCGGAAATTTTGATTATAATCTCAATAGTGCTATTTTCAATTTTGTTTGGTTGCTGAGAAAATCCAGGAAAAGCACAAAAAGGAAAACAAGATTTGTTATTGTTTTTGCTTATTGAAAATGAATATTTATTTTTGGGTTTGGTTCAGATTTTTGAGGAGTGAATTGATCGAGGAACATGAGCAATACGATCGGCCATAACTTACTTCACAAGAGTTTGCTCCGGCACACTCTTCTAGAACATCAAAGCAAAATAAGCTGTTCTGGAGTTTCAGGCAACGCACTGTTTCAAGCTCAGTCCCCGACGCAGATTAAAAAGTCGCCGATATCCACCAAATTCCGAGGGAACCGTTTGAATCTGAGGAAAACGAAGTTACCAATGGGAACACATCACTTGGTTTCAGTTATTCCTCGAGCTGTATTGACCACGGATACTACTTCTGAGGTAATTATAACTTTGGTAGTGTAAAACTTATCAATGATTAATTCTTTGCATTTTAGGTGTTATAGCCGAATAATTATTTCTTGTTTAATTTTTATCTGTGATTAAGAAGAATATCTGACTATCGAAGAAATAAATAATTTTAATTTTACTATTGGTTCGAGTCTTGGAGACGAAACCAGGATAGAATTGAGTTCATCTTTATGATGATAATGTTGGCTAGTTATATATTACTGAAAATTTTCCATATTTTAGGCGTATCGCGTTTATATATTTGACCTATTTCATGGATAGAGCAATCATTTCCCAGGAAATTGAAGAAGCTTACAATTGTCATTGATGGAGTGCCCATATTTTTTAGCTTCAAGAACGACATTCATTTGGATTTTCCACTGGACTTGCACCATCTAATTTTCTGAAGCACCAAGTGGAGTTATAAAATTTGAAAATACTCATAGGTCTAGGAAAGATATTCCATGTGTGTATAGTTTGTATACATGACACAATTTTTATGTTGTCCACCATGTTATCCACTAAGGCTCCAGTTGAATATCCATTTGGACGTCAAGATAACTTCAGCAGTTTCCTTTAATTCCTCCCATTTTTTAAGGGATCTAAATGGAGCCCAGCTACCCAGGCTTATTTCCTGAAAGGCAAAAAAATTACCCCATCTTGAACAGACTCCTAAAGTGCTTTCTTACACAGAAAGTCTTCATGGATGATGCCATCCCATTTGCTGACATTCAGAATTGCTGTATGCAACCTGATTGTCTGCTAAGCTTTTTCTAAGAAGGTGATCTTTATATTACTTGCTTGGGATTTGTGACACCATTAGGTGAGAGTTTAAAGAGTTAACTCTTCACCCCATTACGGGAAATGCTCATTGCTATTGGCTACAATGAGCCCATCACTCTGCCATTAAAGCTTCATCTCACCGGTCAGCTTCTGCTCTCTTCTATACAGGTTTTTCCTGTTCAACTATTTGTTCTCCCACATAGAAACATCACTATCTGGTAATTGAATACTGCATGAGTTGTTGTTCTTTTGAGGAAATTGAGAAAAAAAAAAATATTAATGATTTTAGTTTGTGCATTCTTCTTGCAACATGCTGAAGTTTGTCATTTGCACCTCCATTTTTTGAAATTCATGAACGTGGTAAACAATCATAATGGTTTAAAGGCATTAAAAAATTCATCAGGTGGGAAAACCTAAATCCCTTTCAGGACATAGGTTGTTTTAGTTGAAAGCAGCTGTCATTTGCTACAAACAACTCATATTCTGGATGTTCATGCTGGACTCTTTCACTTGAGCTCTTGGTTATGTTTATTGTACCTCGCTCAATGTTGCCTCCCGTCGCTGAATTCAATTTTGTATTAATGTTGGCCTAGAAGTTTAGTGGTAGCTTTCTTGCTTGAATTTTCTTTTTATATTTCCACTTTTTCAGTGTGCAATAGCGATCCCCTAAAAGCAGTACTTTTAAGCTTTTTGAAATTAAGGCTTCTATTTTGATAACTAATCTTGTCTCTGTATGTTATTACTTTAGGTTTCCTGAATGACCAAATTCTCTTGACAAATAAGTACTGTCTATTTTATCCCTCACTGTTTTCTGTAGTCTCTGGAAGCAAGTTTTACTCCTTGCTTTTTTGTATATCTGCAAACAAGGTTTGCTTCTATGCTGTGAACTAGGCATCAACTGAATAATTATTAATATCCTGCACAAAATGGAACATGAGATCATATCGACATGACTTGATATTTGAACAATTTGTCCAAGTGTATCTGTGCACATAAAATATATATAACTTATTGGTTTGGCTGTGTATTTATTTTCACTGATTTTTTCCTTTGTAGCAGCTTGCAGGAAAATTCTGCCTTGATGAAAATATCGAATTGCAGGTATATATAACTTATGAATTAGGTTTTCATAGCTAACTCTAGCTATTTGATATAGGACTTGTTCTGAGTTTGGCTGACTAGATGTATTTACATCTCATTTTAAATAAAATATTCTAACTAACAGAAGCTATACTTATTAAACTGAGCAGGTTGATGTTAGTGTTCCCACTCCAGGCTCTATGGTACAAGTACATATTCAAGTCACCAATTGTAGTAACTCTCTGCTTCTTCATTGGGGTGCGATTCGTGACACCAAAGGGTAAACTTTTGTGTAGATATAGTGATTCCTATTAATCTCAAGTATATATATTTTTTAAATGTTGAATTTCATTTTTTCGTTGCCCCCCTCCTTCCTTTCTCGGAGTACTAATTTCAAATTTTTCTAAAAAATGCAATGTGATATACCATTTTTCTTTCTGTATACTTCTTTCAGAAAATGGGTGCTTCCTTCTCATAGCCCAGATGGCACCAAAGTATATAAGAACAAAGCTCTTAGAACTCCTTTTGTCAAAGTAAGTTCCCAATAACAATAAAAAGTCATTTTGTAGGTCTCCCATTTGATTGAGTATTTGCAGGACCCTTTTTTGATCAAATCTGATAAATTATCATCTGTTTACTTATTTTATTGTTTTACCTCTAGTCTGGCTCCAAGTCCATCCTGAAAATAGAGGTCGATGATCCTGCAATACAAGCTATAGAGTTTCTGATAGTTGATGAAACCCAGAACAAATGGTGAGTTTCCATTAGCTTCATCATTTCTAGATCTGTTACTTCATTGTAATTTGTTTTATATGAGTCCACTTCGTTTTTTCCTTTCTTTTTAATTTTTTTTTTAATTTTTATATTGATAGGTTTAAAAATAATGGCGAGAACTTTTCTGTTAAGTTACCTGTGAAAGGAAAGATGATTCCAAATGCTTCAGTCCCTGAAGAACTTGTACAGATTCAAGCATATTTGAGGTGGGAAAGAAAGGGCAAGCAGATGTATACCCCAGAGCAAGAGAAGGCAAGTTATTATTTGTCCTTAATTCCACTTATCAACAAACAATGCATGAACATTGTGTCCAATATATTCAATGCTTTCCTCCTTTTTTGTCTTTTCTCCTTTTTTATTTTTGGTCAAGGTTTCTCATTCTCTCCATGCAGTTTCCCTTTGTCCCCATTGCTCACTGCTTACAGACAGGTTTCCCTGGTTTTGGTTTGTGTTTTTTGTCTTAATTTCTATTTCTGCTTAGATAAAAACAAAATATACCATAACAACCAAAAAAACAAACAAACAAAAACATATGCTTAACTTTTTCTAACAACCGAGAGGCATGGTATTCCTCGGCTAGCATCCAGACTGCCTTAGTTAACTACATCCCTCAGGGTTAAACATCCAGAAAGTCACGCAGTTCCATCGAACTATCAACCAAGATATAAGTTTCCTCTCCCAGTGCATGAAGGAAAAGGGGAAGTCATAAAGCTGCTTTCGCTCCTCTATCCTCCTCGTCTAGAAGCCACATTTAATCCTCTAGCCTATCTGTCCTTGCTTCCTCTAACCCTGCCCGCTATCCCAACTACAAAGAGAAAGAAGACGGCTACCCTCTAATTAGTTATTATCTGTCCGGATATAAAGTAGCTACATCCAGCTCATAGAGGATGCAATGACTCTAAAACTATGCCTTTCCTTCCATTGAATGTGCATTTTAATTGTAGGACACTTAATAGTCATCTAAATTATGCATTCTATAAACAAATGCATCTGCAGCTCTAACACCCTGTTTGTATTGGCTTTTGAGAAGCCAAAAATTTGTTTTTTTTTTTTATTAGCTCAATAAGAGCTTCTATACATGTTTGGGTAATTTTAATAAATGAGCTTTTGTCTTTAAAATAGCCTAATATGGAAGTTAGGAAGAGGTTTCTTGTAGAACCACTTTTTCTGGCTTATGGCAGAAATAGCTTCATGTTTAACAAAATTTTACAATACCTATATTGCCTCTTTAGAATTATGGTTTTGGCTTCAGTTTTGGCTTCGAATTAAAGCAAAAAACAAAAAGCAATCCTGAACAAACCCTAAATCTACCATATTACAATAATGCTAGTTGGTTTCCAGATCTTTCTGCTAATGATCCATGAAATGTATCCTCTTGGTTAGATCACCTGTAAAGTAATAGTGTGGAAGAGTGGGATATTATTATTGTGGATCAGAATAGAATTATAGACACTGCTTTTACATTTGTCACAATTTTAAAAAACTGCTCATTCCTTCTTAAGTTCTGGGACTCTTAGGCCTGTCATTGCTTCAGTGGCTTCAATGGGAATCTGTATAAAAACTGAAATGCCAGTGATGTTTCCAGAAAAATGGATTTGACTAACAGGCTTTGTTTGCTAGTATTTTGTGTGTGGAACTGGAATCCAATGATACTTAATCAGTTTACTTTCTGGGTTGTGAACTTTGTCAGGAATGTTCATACTTAATATGTAAATGCTATCACAAGTCTGGCTTATACGATAGAAAGAAAGTGTTGAGCAATCTTTTTTAGTTATTATAATGAAAGAAGTTTGATGGCTTGGTTGTTGAAACTTACAAAGTTTACAATTGGAATGCATTAAAAATGAACAAAATAACAAGATAAAGGTATATGGAATAGAATCTTGAAGTTTTACTTGTTCTTTCTTTAAAAGTGTAAAACTCTTTGTTTATGGGTGGTCCTTATGCTTTATATACAGTTAATAACTAAGCAAGTTCCACAAACACTACATGAGTTCACAAAGGCCATTCAAGAAGAAAGAATCTTCTCTCTTTCATTTTCTTTTATGAAAATAAAGAAAAAATAGGAAAATGTATATATATAAATTTAAGTCTTGAATACTTATCTTCCCTAATTCATTAAATTTTTTAATAATATCACTGTGCTTTTTTTTGGTGAAAATGAGATTATTAGTAGAACTTTCTTTCTGGAAGAAGATCTTCAATATTCCCAGGGAGAAAAATAGTTGGATTTTGATGATATCATGGTGTTAGCCTCATCCTTATTGCTGTACCTGTCCTCTTCCTTATGAAATGATGGAGATAGTAGGTACATGGGTAATTTTGAAATTTGCCTCAACCCAAAATGATGGGGATTTGTAAAATCAAGCTAATATCGTTTGCTGAAAACACTTCTTTAATACATTCGCTGAAATTTTCCTCAAAGGTTGATATAGGATGGTAACTTGCAAATTGCTTGTTTGTAGTTTATAATCTCCAATAATTGTCCTATGATGAAACTTTTAGCACAATGATTTAAGGTTATATTTTGAGTTCAATGGACCAATTATTTGGGTTTTTGTGCTTTTCCTCTACTCAATATTTATTCTTACTTTCAATAGGAGGAATATGAAGCAGCTCGAACTGAGCTAGTGGAGGAAATAGCCAGGGGTACTTCCATAGAGGACATGCGAACAAGGCTAACAAACGAATCTGCTAAAAGTGAAATAAAGGAGCAACCACGTTCTGAAACCAAGAGCAAGATACCTGATGAACTTGTACAGGTACAAGCTTATATACGGTGGGAGAAAGCTGGGAAACCCAACTATACCCCAGATCAACAGTTGGTAAGTTTAAAATCTTCTTTAGGCTTGTGGTAATTTTAAGTCTTTTCAGTATAATTGGACACCAATAATGACTTATTTACTCCTTAATATGATTAAGAAGGTGTTTGCCAATCATTGCTTGTGGTTAATCTTGATTAAAATGATCTTTCCGAACAGGGAGAATTTGAAGAAGCAAGAAAAGACCTGCAAACTGAATTGGAGAAGGGCTTGTCTCTTGATGAGATACGGAAGAAGATGATCAAGGGAGAAATACAAGTTAAGGTTTCAAAACAACAGAAAAGTAGAAGGTATTTCGGTGTTGCAAGGATTCAGCGCAAAAAGAGGGATTTAATGCAGCTTCTCCACAGACATGTGACTGAATGGACAGAGGAAAAAACTCCGATTCCAATTAAAAAAACAGAGCTGACAGCAGTTGAGCAGTTTGCTAAGTTGAAGGAAGAACAAGATAGTGGTTCTGTTCTGAACAAAAAAATCTACAAAATTTCTGACAAGGAACTTCTGGTGAGAAACTGATGTGCTATTTATGTTTTTCTCCTCATTCTCTTCTCCATCAGCAGAAAATTTTACTTGCATTCTAATATATCTATTGGTTTAAAATGTTAAGGTACTTGTAACTAAGCCTGCTGGTAAGACCAAGGTGTATTTTGCTACAGATTCCAAGGAACCCCTTACCCTTCATTGGGCTGTGTCTAAAAAAGCTGGAGAGTGGTTGGTAAGATTCTGAAAATATAGACATGGACTGATGGTGAATGTTTGAATTGATGACATTGTTTGTTTTTCCATACCAGTTATGGTTATTCTTTTTGTGTATCAGTTATGTAAAACGATTGGAAAATTTGCAGGCACCGCCTCCAAGTGTACTGCCTCTGGATTCAATTCCTCTAAATGGAGCAGTGCAAACACAATTTGTGAATAGCTCTTCTGCTGATCCTGCTTATGAGGTATGCCAAGAAATTTCATGTGATCCTGTATGCCTTATGCATTTAACTTAACTTTATCTGAGAATTAATGTGAGATTGGATGTTCTTAGAGTACTTCACATATTCTCAATTCAATTTTCAGGTCCAAACCTTAAAAATAGAGATTGAAGAGGACAGTTTTGTGGGGATGCCATTTGTCCTTTTGTCTCAAGGAAATTGGATAAAGAATGGAGGATCAGACTTTTACATTGAATTCAGAGTTGAACCTAAGCAGGTCAAAAAGGTTGCTCTCTGTTGTAATCCCAATAAACATTTCTTCTTATCAATCTATCTTGGTGTTTCTTTATTTACTTCATCCTACATCAACCTTCTAGAATCAATGACTATATTTTTTTCCCACAAAAGGATGCTGGTGATGGCAAAGGGACAGCCAAGGCTTTGTTGGGTAAAATAGCAGAAAAGGAGAGTGAAGCACAGAAGTCCTTTATGCACCGGTCAGTAATTCCTCAGGATGTTAATGAATTGTCAAGCACTTTACAGAAAGGAAACCTTTTGCTCCATTTTCACCAGTATTTTAATTTAATATTCTGTGCTGGCACACTAATAAGATTGTTTTTAGATGGCTTTGAAGGATCTTAAGAGAACTTATGGTTTTGAGTGATGCCACAGCTTCAAGAAAGTGTGGGTTTTTTGATTGATATAGGTTCACATTCTGACAGCATGTGATATGAAGACTTATCCCTCTGTGTAGAGGATTTCATTCTAAAAGCTAGTTGAATTCTTTATTATAAATGTATAATATTGGTGTTGCCTCTCCATTAGCTGATTATTTATTTCTGAAGCATTGCAGTTCTTGAGTTAGGCTTAATGGTAATCCATATGGCATGTTTCTGTAATGATCAAAAGCACAAAACTGATAGTGTATATGGAAGTGGAAGTGAAGAAAATTGTACTCTAATTGGTTGATTCCTTTTGCTCTAGCTTCTTCATCAATCTATCATAATATACATGTTATCCCATTACCAGAAAACATGCTTTACCTTGTCCTTGTTGGAGATGCAATGGAATTGCAATAATTGTTTACCATTCCACACTAGGACCATTGAATCTCATCACAATATAATTAGGAGTTATCAGATATTTAACTTGAATTATGATAGATTAGAGTAGAGAAATATTCCTCATTAGTAAATTTTCCCAAAGCTGTGATATTAAACGTGCAAGCTTTCTATTAATATAGTGAATAACACCTGCCATATGATGAACGCCTACTCTTTCTTCACTACCAACTGCCATGCAATGAACACCTACTCTTTCATCTAATTGTTGGTTTTATTAGCTATCATGTGAACTTTTGAGATTTTTGGTTAGCTCATTGTCTTAAAAGTACTACAATGTTATCAAAGGCAATCGCTTGGGTTGCCTGGGCCATCAAGCCAGGCGAGGTAGATAAAAGTCACCTCTTGAAGACCCAGGTAAGGTGGCTTCAAAGAGGCAATGCCTAGACAATCGCCTTTGACCATGAGTTAAGATTAAACATACTTAGATTATAATTTCATTCAATCTAACATTGGATTAAACAAAGTATAAGATAAAATATTATGTTATCAATTATAGAGATAATAAGATGGAGGGCTATCAATCTAATCTTGATGGAAGTGATGACAATTTTAATTTCAATGATGACTAATGATGATGATGTCTAAAGCTTCTCTAGAATGTTCAATCTCTTATTTTGTTTTTTATTTTGCTTTTTAGATGATTGAAAAATTAAAATATGCATTTATATAGGATGAATATCTTTAAACAATATGATGTTTCTTATGATATGGGGTGTAATATTTAACAGTTTGAATAATTATTACTATTTTGTTAATTTTATTAGACATCATGAGCGATGAAAAATTAATAGTGTTGATTGTCGAAGACAACACTTATATTGGTTGAGTATCGAATAGGTAAATATATGTATATTTTTTATCGCTTTGTTTTTCACCTTTTGCCTTAGGCTAAAAAGAGTCTTATCGCCTTGACATCACCTTTTGCTTTTGACAACGCTGACTAAGTCATATTTTCTTTTTGCAGATTCAATATTGCAGCAGACTTGATGGATCAAGCCATTAGTACTGGTAAATTGGGTCTTGCTGGCATTGTGGTGTGGATGAGATTTATGGCTACCAGGCAGCTTGTATGGAATAAAAACTACAACGTAAAACCACGGTACAACTCTGATAGAATAATTGACTCTAGCATTTGAAGGGCCAAATTTTCTTTTGGGCTCCTGCCACCAACAGATTTCTAGTACCTCTCACCAAACTGACTCTCATTAAACTGGCCTGTTAATTAGCTTTAGATTTTATTCTAACATTTTTTACATGCAAATCCTATGCTGCAAATGTACATTCAACTAATTTTGTTTTCTTCTTTTTGTGAACAAATTCCAAGCTCATGCATGCGTGTATCATTCTCTAAAAATGCCTATCTGCTGTATTCATGCAGTGAAATCAGTAAAGCTCAGGATAGGCTTACAGACCTGCTCCAGAACAGTTACAAAACCCATCCACAGTATAGGGAACTTCTGCGAATGATAATGTCTACTGTTGGTCGTGGAGGTGAAGGGGATGTTGGACAGCGAATTCGAGATGAAATCCTGGTTCTCCAGGTGGAAATTGAACTTTTTTTTATTATTATTTTTTATTTTTTATTTCCTTTTGCATGCTCTATTTTATCTTTCTGTGCATGTGAATGAATATTGGAATTGTCTATTGTCATTTGTTTATTCCAGCGAAACAATGATTGCAAGGGTGCAATGATGGAGGAATGGCATCAGAAGCTACATAATAACACTAGTCCTGATGATGTTATAATCTGTCAGGTATTGAGGTTGTTAATTTAGATGGTCATTTTTACTAGTTTCTATTATTAGAACTTGTCTCTCACAATTAGTGTTCTTGCAGGCATTAATTGATTATATTAAGTGTGACTTTGACATCAGTGCTTACTGGAAAACCCTGAATGAAAATGGAATAACAAAGGAACGCCTTCTAAGTTATGATCGTGGCATCCATTCTGAACCAAATTTCAGAAAAGATCAGAAGGATGGTCTTTTGCGTGATTTAGGAAAATACATGAGAACTTTGAAGGTTGGCTTCATAAACCTATCTTGCCAGAGCTTCATTTTTATTCAGTTTTGATATGTTTCACATGAAAGCTGCACCATGTAATAATCGAGTCATCCTGGAGTTCTTGAAGTGTTGCACATAACATTTTACATATGCAAGGATTCATGCATTTGATTCTTATAGGACATAAAGGGTAATCATTGAATGTGGTCTTATGACATGATTTGAGTAAGACTTTTGAGTGTGAGAGAGAACCTAAAGATAAATACACTTGTATTCAATCATGATTGAAGCAGAAGACATTTCCCCTTTATGAAAGGGAATTAATCATGATTGAATTGGAAGATATTCTCCTTGTCTATGAGGAGAAGTTAAAAATTTTGGATGTTTAGTTTGTTCTCTTTTCATGCTTGTCATGTTGATTCAAAGCCCCATTGCTCAACTTAAAAATTTTAGTGCCATATATGACAATTCAAGAGAATTATGATTTATATGCAGGCGGTTCATTCAGGTGCAGATCTTGAGTCTGCTATCTCAAATTGCATGGGCTACAGATCTGAGGTAATATCTGGAAGTGGGTGGAGTTGTTTTAACAGCATGTTTCCTTAGCATTTGATATAACTTTCAATTTTCTTCAGGGTCAAGGATTCATGGTTGGGGTGAAAATAAATCCTATACCAGGATTGCCATCTGGATTTCCAGTAATATTCTCAACACCACTCTTTTATCATAGTTACTTGCTTGTACCAGTTTTACAAAAATATGTCTTGACATGTCAAACAGGAATTGCTTCAATTTGTTCTAGAACATGTCGAAGATAAGAATGTAGAACCCCTTCTTGAGGTATGTGAAATTTTGTAGACAATTATTTTTTCGTATGCATTGCCTTTTGTTATTTATTTATTAATTTATTTTTGTGAATGCAGGGTTTACTTGAGGCTCGTCAAGAGCTCCAGCCATTACTTAATAAATCTCATGATCGTATGAAGGATCTTTTATTCTTGGACATTGCTCTTGATTCTACTGTTAGAACAGCCATTGAAAGGGGATACGAGGAACTGAATAATGCTGGAGCAGAGGTATATCTAATTTTCTGCATCTTCATTTTCTTTTATTAATATCTTTCTATTCTCTTTCCTTGACTGACTGGTCTCTGAGTTATCTCTATGTTTATGAGTGGTTTTGGTTCCAAAATTTCCATTACTGTTGATTGATCCCTGGTCTTTTATATTTTGCAGAAAATTATGTACTTCATCACTCTGGTTCTTGAAAATCTTGTGCTCTCATCAGATGATAATGAGGATCTTATCTATTGCCTGAAGGTAAATAGTAGTTCATCAAAATTATTTTAATTGCTTGTTCATTGTTCATAAAATATACTAATTCTTATTTCTTGAGAACCTGGTATGACAAGTTCAATGCATATGGCTTTCAGAACAAGACAAACCCTTGACAACAGTTTAGCATCTGTTTCAAATTATTTCAAGTAACTTTTTGGGTAAAGCAACATTGTTTGGAAGCCTTTGGCAAAAAAGTTGAGGGATTTTTTCCCCATTCATGTTTAATTATTATATGATGGTATTAGATTCCAATGTGCTATTGATTGAAAGTGCCATCCACTGCTATAGACAAATGAAATAAAATGTACCTCAACCACTTTTCGATTTTCTCTACATCTAGAAGATAGATGGTTTGCGGGCCTTTAAACACACCTAATTGTGCTAAATGGGGAGAAGAATGGTAAAAACATGGTTGTATGGAATGTCTGTAAGTCACATTTCTTTCTATACCTTCTCACCATGTTGTAAATCACATTCCTTCTAATACCTTCTCACCACCTTTACCTTATGCACTTACTACTGCAAATGTTCTACCTTTTGCAGTTCCTTGAAGAATGTATCAAGTAATTCAAGTACAATAATTTTGCAGTCCCTTTAATATACTTTCTTCTAGATCACGATGTTGATTCATATGTAAATCAGGGTGATGCAGCTTTTATCTTAAAGAGCAATGAGAAAAATAAAAATAACTGGAGCAATGGCATACAAAAGGAACCCTATATAAAAATTTCAATGTGAAGTGATATGGTGACAACTGTCTCTTTCATTTCATAATCAAAAGATCACCTGTCCAACTCTTCACCTCTCAACTCAATAAAGCCTTAAATCCCAACCATACACAAATTATGGGTGGAAACTATATACTGTTTTGCATCTTAACTGGATTGACATGCTCATATCTCGCTGCTTGCTCCTGAATTAAAGTTGATTTATTAAATCTTTTGAGGTTAAATTTGATCTATAATTATTTTGCTACTGTGCTCTCAGTTGTTTCTGTTAGATGGTTTCTATAATCAGAGTCATTACTTGATTCATCTTTTATGGAAGAAATGGAATAGGGGGAAAATCTGGTCCTTCAGTATTTTTCCATTGTTGTCATATTTTTGTAACTTACCCATATCATGGTTTGATTACCTTTTCTTTCATTGCTTGTGAAGGGATGGAATCATGCCCTGGGCATGTCAAAAAGCAGAGATGGTCACTGGGCATTATATGCAAAATCTGTCCTTGACAGGACACGCCTCGCCCTTACAAGCAAGGCAGAGGAATACCATCAAGTTTTGCAACCATCAGCAGAGTACCTTGGATCACTGCTTGGAGTGGACCAATGGGCTGTAAGTTAATTGGTTTAATCATTTTCTCTTAAAAAACAAGAGTAGCATTATGTATAGAAATAGGAATTTATGAGTACGTTGTAATAATCTTAATATCGTTTAGCATTATATACCATTTTACTTAGGAAATTATAACCACTTCATGCAGGTGAATATATTTACTGAAGAAATTATTCGTGCTGGATCAGCAGCATCTTTATCCTCTCTGCTTAATCGACTTGATCCAGTTCTTAGGAAGACTGCTAACCTGGGAAGGTTGATTTTCAGTGGCCCCAACTTTATCTTGTTGAAATCTCAAAAAAGTTAGAAGTGTTCATTTGAATATTAAAAAACAGATTATGATGCAACTTTGGATACTGACTAGATTTATACAATGAAGCGTGTTATGTGATGAATACCATTCTAATTCGACTTTGGCTGGCCTGGAACAGTTGGCAGGTTATCAGTCCAGTTGAAGCTGTTGGACGTGTCGTTGTTGTAGGAGAGTTGCTTACTGTTCAGAATAAATCTTATGGGCAGCCAACAATTTTGGTGGTAAAAACTGTAAAAGGAGAGGAAGAAATTCCAGATGGTGCTGTTGCTGTGCTGACACCTGACATGCCAGATGTTCTATCTCATGTTTCTGTCCGAGCAAGAAATGGCAAAGTAATAATCTATGGCATTGAGACTATATTGTGCATGTAATTTTTCTTGGTGGTTGTTTGTTGAAAAGAATGACTGGCCATTGGCAGGTTTGCTTTGCCACATGCTTTGATCCCAAGATTCTGGCTGATCTCCAAGCAAATGAAGGGAAGTTACTGCACCTAAAACCTACATCTGCAGATATAGTTTATAGGTAAATCTAACCTTTTAGATAAATGTCATATACCATGTTCCATGATGTGAATAACGAAGTGACATTTCAAGTGTTATTCTTTTTGTGATAAATTCAGTTCTCTCATATTCATTGTTCTTTATGAAATTCATCTATATGGATAAGTTGCATGAACTAAAAGCATTGAAATTCACCTTTTGCTTTCCCTCTTTTTTTTTTTCATATCTAATCTCAGTGCAGTAAAGGAGGGTGAATTAACAGACTCAATTTCAACTAAGTCAAAAGACAATGATTCGTTGCCATCTGTTAGTTTGGTCAGAAAGCAGTTTGGTGGTAGATATGCCATATCCTCTGAGGAATTTACCAGTGAAATGGTTAGACTTGTAAAATTAACAGTTCGTTTATGTATGAGGAGGATTTTTTTTCCTTATATAGCATTGATGGAGGTGATTTTAATTTTCTTAGGTTGGAGCTAAATCCCGAAATATCTCATATCTGAAAGGAAAAGTGCCATTGTGGGTCCAGATTCCTACATCAGTTGCTCTCCCATTTGGAGTCTTTGAGAAAGTTCTTTCAGATGGTTTGAATAAGGTTTTTCCTGCGTTACATCTTCCTTTTGTTTTCAAGCACCCATCTAGAGTATTCAGCTGCATTTGGTTAGAATCTCTTCATTCAAAACCTTATAATGTTTGCATAATTAGTAAAATAAGGATAATTTTTGTTTTATCCAGTCAAACACTAGGTATATTTTACATTGACATCAAATTCTGACAAATTGGTTTCTTAGGGATTTATAGTTGCCAATGGTAATGGATACACGATGGAGAGGCCTTTATAGTTTGAAATATGGAGGTGGGAGAATTCTGTGAGCCCAAATTTTTGCATGTGCTGGTCATGACACCTGTGAGATATATTAGGCTTCAAAAGATTGAACAGAAAAATCAACCAAATAGCCCATGGCCTCTGTGTAAGATGCATCTCCATTAGCTAGTGATAATTAAGAATGTCTTAAGCTCAGCCCAGTGTTTCATAAGCATGTTTCAGTGTATAATATTTTAACATTGCCATAGGAAGCATTATGAAGGAGGAGGTTTCCTGGAAGTGAACTCAGTTATTCTTCAGACAAATTCTGATGGAATATTTCCATGACCAGCATGACCAAAATGCAATTCCATTGTTGAAGTTCATTATTTTCAAAATCTAATTACGATGACTTTTCTGGAGCAACATTTTCTTCTGTGATATTTGCACCAATATCTTGAGAGAAAAAGGAAAAACTTCTATGTACTGGCATAATCTGATTGAGTCCTCTCTCTCTCTCTCTCTCTCTCTCTCTCTCTCTCTTTTTCATTTAATTGCAGGAAGTGTCTGAAAAGTTGCGGAGCTTGAAAGGAGGGTTAGGTAAAGGGAACTTTGCTGTCCTCACTGAGATTCGTAAGACAGTTTTACAGCTTTCAGCACCATCTCAGCTGGTATGTCCTTCAGATGATTGGACTGCAGATTTATTCTGTCATATTAGCTTCAGATAATATATTGTAAAGAGTACATTTTTCTTACCATGCTTTTTCTTACAATTAGACATAAAACAGTTATGATTTAGGCAATATATTCTCCAAAGTTTTCAATCTGTGCTTGTAGCTTTGCTGTTGACCTGACATTCTTTCTCATGTCCCCTAATTTCTATGGACAATCATGCTTTAGGGGTAGATGGGAGTGAAAATTGCTCTAAAGGGGTTGAACTTTGCATAAATAGTGTAAAAGTGTATAGGAAGTTATGAAATTGCTCTAGAGGACTTAAGGTTAATTTATCATCCGTAAATATCCAAAATACCCTTAAGAGCCTTTTTTTTTTAAAAAAAGGTGGCAATAAAGTACTCATAATAATTAATATATTAAGATTTCAAGAAAAATTAAAAAAATAATAAATAAAATCTTTTTTCAAAATCTATTTAATAGTCATATGGTTTGTTTTTTTTTCAATTTACAACTATTATCTTAAGTTTTTTATTAATTTAACATTCAATTATTATTATTTTTTATTTTTTATTTTTAAAATTAATTAAATAGCAATTACATAAGACATGTTTATTTTAATTTATTATATAAGACATGTTTATATTAATTTATTTTTCATTAATTTAACTTGCTTATTGTTTTTATTTTTTATTTTGAAATTTAATTAAATAACAACTCTATAAAACGTATTTATCTTAATTTATTTTTTAGTAATTTAACGTTCGAATTATTATTATTTTTTATTTTGAAAATTTGAATTTCTTTTTTGAAATTTAATTAAATAATAACTGTATAAGACATCTATAAATTTGTAAACTATGGATTTATATATATATATATATATTCATCTTCTTTGTTTGTTTCCATACAAAATTACTAGAAAAATTATTTACACACATACATAAATATCAAATATAATTTTTATTTTTATTCCTTTTTTTTTTTACATATGTTCACACATATACAAAACATTTAATACTAAATGTATAAAACATTTTCACATTTTTATTAACATCCATAGAATCACGCAAATATATTTACAACAGGCAGACTTATACAACCATGTACAACTAATACAAACACCTTATACATTTAGTACAAGTGTCTTGTACATATGTGAAAATATAAAAAAAAAAAAATTATTTGACATTTGTGCATGTTTAAACAATGTTTCCAATGATATAAAAAACAAACAAAGAATATAAAGAAAAATACCTAATATATTCACAATAGGCAGACTTGTACAAGCCTTGTACACCTAGTATGAATGCCTTGTACATTTAGTACAAGTTCCTTGGACATGTGCGAAAATATTAAAAAAAAATATATATATATTTGACATTTACTCGAGTAAATAATATTTGCAATGGTTTGATATCAAAGACAAACTATGAGAATCAAGAAAAACATATAAATAGAGAAGTGTGAATGATAAAGGAGATTTTTTATCCAAAAATTTTCATGGACTGAAACAATTATGCAAACTTCAATCCCTTTAGAGCTATTTTGAGGCCCATCTGCCCTTGAAGTGTAATCGACCCAATTTCTATAGGACCCCTTTGTTTACTATAGAATCAGCTAGATATCCCACCCAAAGCTGATCTCTGGTTCTGAATGTTGTCTTGGCACTATGCTCTTGAGACCTAGCTCAAGTGGCAAGGGGGTGGAGTGAGAATGTGGGGTATTCCCGATTTGACTTCCAACAAGGATAAAAGGGGGAAAAAGGGGGGTTGCCTATCAAAAAAGAAAAAGTTTAATTCAATAGTGTGAACTGGATATTACATGATAGGCATTGCTTTCATCAGATGAGTAACTGCAGGGACCTCTAGGCTGAATCATGAAGTTGATCTTAAGCTCATACCTCACAGGCAAGAGTTCTTTTCAGGTGCAAGAGCTGAAAGATAAGATGAAAAGTTCTGGAATGCCTTGGCCTGGTGATGAAGGTGAACAGCGCTGGGAACAAGCTTGGATGGCTATAAAGAAGGTAAGTTTTATCCTGCATTATGAAACAACAAATGATGGTGTTTGGTAAATAAAGTTGATGACAAGACAACTTAATCTCTTAATTGAAGTCATTAAGCACATCACGTATGTTTGGTAAAATATCCTAATGTTGTAACTTAAAGTTAAAAATGACTTAGTCAAAATAAGTAACTTATTCCTTCCCCTGTTTCTCTCTCAAAGCCTCATTATTGAATATCAGTGAGGGTAAAAATGTGAATTTAATAGTCCCCCTTAATGCATAAAGGAAAAATTAAGTAATAAATTTTAAGTTGATAACTTGAGTAAAATTCAACTTAAAATCAATTTAAGTCATCAAGTATTAGGTTTTAAGTTTTACTAAACACCACCCTAGTGTTTGACGGCTTAGATTGGAAGTAATGTTTTACTTCTAAGAATAGAAGTAATGTCTTGTTTTCTCCCAGATATTTTTTTTCAGGACTCTGTAATCTATATCTCCTCCTCTATGGATGTTGAGAAGAAGTGGATTTGTCCTTGTATATTCTGGAGCCTAAAGAACTGCTTTCTTTATATGCATGCATTTATGCACAATAATTTGCAGATTACTGTATTGGATTTAACTTCTTAGTGGTTTTCAATTAAGTGTCTGTAATATGTTGCTTGCTTGTAACTGCAGCTTACAATCTTTCCTTAAAGCTACCCTGATATTATTTAAATTTCCATCCTCATTACTTACTCCCATCAAACAATTCTGACATTTTGATGTATGCCATTGATCTGTTCTTTTCAGGTCTGGGCTTCAAAGTGGAATGAAAGAGCATACTTTAGCACCAGAAAAGTGAAATTGGATCATGATTATCTGTGCATGGCTGTCCTGGTTCAAGAAATAATAAATGCTGATTATGCATTTGTCATCCACACAACTAATCCATCCTCAGGAGACTCATCAGAGATATATGCTGAGGTACTGCACTAATTTTTTAGTTTTGTTCTATTGGATACCAAGAATATTTAGGCCTCCATTCTGGCATAGGTGGTGAGGGGACTCGGAGAAACTCTAGTTGGAGCTTATCCAGGTCGTGCTTTGAGTTTTATCTGCAAGAAGAATGATCTCAACTCTCCTCAGGTGAGTAGTTCATCTGATGTGATCTCATGAGGGGGTGTTATGTTTGAAATGCTCATGATGGATCTGAATCTAATTTCTGGTTCTGTTGAAAATTACTAGTGGCTGCTTATTTTGGTAACTTTCAAAGCTAATTGGGAAAACAAAGTTTCACTGGTTATCAAAATTATTGTAATCTATGCTGTAATTCCTAAGTAGCATTCAGATAATGTGAATTGATCATTGAAAAATCTAGCATTGTCTGTGCTCACAACTTGGGTTACTTCCAGGTGTTGGGTTACCCAAGCAAGCCCATTGGCCTCTTTATAACACGATCTATTATCTTCCGATCTGACTCTAATGGTGAAGATCTAGAAGGTTATGCTGGTGCAGGCCTTTACGATAGGTAAACTCCTTTATAGCTTTACTGCTATTCTGATGCAATAAAATCGTCATAGATGGATGGAATCTTATTTATCATTGGCTATTCATTGTTTCTTGAAAGGTGGACTACAACTTCCTAGTTATCTGGTCTAGAACCTTTGATGATAATGTGAACTGTCCATTAACCCAATTATTTGCACTGTCCAAACACTGAGGTGCTAAAACCTAGCTGATTCTTGGTCTGGTTGGTTGAAATCTCTATTCATTTTATCTCAATAAAATCACTAGTCAAGATGACTCAGAAATTGGTCAGGTTTTAGTCTTTGATGGCAAGCTTCCGTCCAGTAATCTGTAGGTAGAATGTACTGTATTGCCATCCCTTTGTGTCCATTGCTGCCTCTATGGCATATGCAGTCAACCATTTTCAGTCACATGGAAAATTTGGCTGTGTTTGCATTTCTGTCTCAAATGCTTTAAACTGATAAAATTTTACTTTTTCCTTGGGCAGTGTGCCAATGGATAAAGAGGAAAAAGTCGTGCTTGATTATTCGTCTGATCCATTGATGATTGATGGCAACTTTCGGCAGTCGATCCTCTCTAGCATTGCTCGTGCAGGAAATGCAATTGAAGAGTTGTATGGGTCACCTCAAGATATTGAAGGTGTGGTTAGAGACGGGAAAATTTATGTTGTCCAAACAAGACCGCAGATGTGATCCTGATTCTTTTTTGTATCCTCGTAAAGGGACGAGCTATTTAAATGATAGTAGGAGGGAAAAAAAAAATCGGGGGAAACCTGTAGAGAAATAAAGTGGGTGCAAGAAGCTTCACACGGAAGTTTGTCAATAGGCCATCTTGTACAATACAAACATAAAATTTTATTTCTATCTCATAAGGCATTATACTATTGCCTTTGTTGTGAGAATTTTCACGTCCCTGCCTCGAAATGAATGACCTACTCCGACTTTGTTTATGGCAATGAACACCAAGTCCACCATAAATGCTGGTGAAAGGTTAAATCAACATATGCCCTGCTAGTTTTCTGCCAATTACAGATAGTCCTTTTTATGCAGGAGAGTGAGATTTTGCTAATGATCTTGGGTATATTAAGTCGAGTTTCTACCATTTATCAGGAATTGTGGCAAAATATTCCATCTGGAACAATTGCTGTTGCTCTACAATTCTAGAATAATGCTTCTTTGGAATGCCACAGCCTTGGAATAATGGTTTCCTTGTAACAATTTTGGAACATTGGCTCACTATTCTAGAATAATGTTGTTGCTGCTTTGAAAGGTTATTGCACGAGATCTTTACTGGATATTAGATGTTAATCGAAACAAGGAATTACTCAGGCGTGACTGATAGAAGAATAACCCAATTGTAATATACGTCCCAATGATACCAGAAGAATTCCAACCCATTGCATTGATTGGAATTCTTATGATCGTCTAAATTGGACCAAAGAAGGGTGTTATGATTGACAATAAAAAGATAAAAAAAATACGATTATGTAACTAGTTAGGTTGATGTGTTATAATATTCCCCCTGCCCCCCTCTTTTTTTAAATCCTTGATTTATAATGATGTCAGTGCATCCTTGACTTTTTTTTTTTTTTATCTAATCTAAACCTTAACAAGGTTAAGTTTTTGAAAACCCAAACAACTTGTAAAAATGGATTAAAGTTTGGAAAATTTTAAATCTTTAATTGGATTTTTTTTTTCTTCATAAAACTTTAACATTCATGGATACAACCTTTATCTTATTCTTTCTATGACCAGAACATTTAAAGGCGATGCATCCTTTTCTCTAAGATTATATTATTTGATGTATTTGATTTTAAACGAGAGTCTCTTGTTTCTCTTTGTTTATTGATATATATATATTTTCTCTTTTTTAGGGTCTGATTCACAATTGTTTTTAAAAACAATTTTTTGTTTTCTAGAACAAAAAAAATGGGAAAACACATTTAATTACCAAAAAATTATTTTTTATTTTCTGTTAACAAGGTGTTTTCAAATAATGTTTTTTTTTTTAATTGTTTTCACTTTTCTTTTTTGAGAATTGTTTTAAAAATAAGTATACAAACATATAGAATAATTAAAAATAAAATACTAAATATAAAAATTATTTTTCACACGTTAAAAATATTTTAACTTCTCACATACACTTTTGTTTTACAAAACATCCTAGAACAGTTTTTAAAAACTATTATCAAAAACTGTTTTTAAGAATTATTTTCAAAAATAGTTATCAAACGAAACCTTAAATTTTCTTTAGAACAAACTTTCTAAATTTCTTTACAAACCTAGAGATTTTAATATTAGTAAAAATAAGTTTAATTATATTATTAAATTCTAATTTTTCTTTCATAGAGACTTTCAAGACCGATCTCTTAGGTTTCTTTAAAGGATATTTCAAAGGTTTGAAGGAATATTATCAATTAATCAATTTAAAGAGAGTCGACGTCTTTACTTTTCTTTATGATAGTAAAATTAGGTTTAAATCTCTCATGAAGATATTTCAAAATCTTTCCAAATATTTTGAAGTTAGGAATCATCTCATCTAGTTTGAAATTATGGTTCGTTGTCACTTAGTTCAACATAAAATTCAATTATCCTCATTTATTTTGATGCTTTGAAATACCTAATAACAAACATTTGAATATTATATAACTTCATATTAGAAGTGCTCTCATGTGTAATTAATGATTACCTTAAGTTTCTTTAATGTATTTACATGTTCTATCCAACGAAAATTGTTAGCACTTGCACCATGAGAGGCTTTATGTCTGCTCGTTTACCTTCATTATAAATTTCAAATTACTTTTATTTAGTCTGATTTTCTCAACATACTCCCGAATTGAAATTTCTTTCTTGAAACTAAAAGCTACCTAAAATAGAAGTTCAATAGGTAGATGGGTAGATCCATAAACTTTAGTATGTTCTTTATAATTATTTTATTAATCTTTTTAATTCCAATTTTCCAAGTTGATGAATATATAAATCTAAGCAATTTCATGAATCCACAAAGATAGGGACACTAGATGTATGTGGGACCCACCTATGACAACCTTCATAGGTCTAAAACTATGGGTATATTGGATCAAATAAATAATCCATTAAATTTGAAAAATAAGTATACAAATTTATTTGAATAGACTCACCTTTTACCAAAGGAATTACTTTGACCGCACCTATACTTTACTTTCATGTCTTCAATACAATACCTTTAATAGACCAACTCAACACTAGTTAGTATTCAAGCTTCCTAATCACTTTCCTTGACCCATTTCGAAGACCTAATGCATGTTTAATATGCCAACATTCTACCATATAATATCTAAACTATGTACTTTCCTCAATTCTACATTAAATTAAATTTGCACCATAGTTCCTAAGTCAAATATATAAATATAAATCAAGAGCAGCGTTACGCCAAATATCTAATCTGCTGTGCATATTAAGACTGCGAGCCACATACCAATAGACTCCTATGACCAAGGAAATTCCCCTCTTTCTTGAATTCATACGGGCATGTTTACATTAAATTACATTATTTCTGCTTCGTCATATTCCTTGATATTTCGAAATACCACACAACAGTCAAATTAATCAATATTTCCCTCCATAGGATGGACATCCTTCTGCTGTTAAACCAGAAATATTCAACCAAACTTCATTTACACGGCCAGTGGGATGATATGAAGCATTGTACTGGGCTATTGTGTAGGAATTCTTCTCTTCTAGAACTGCTGATTTTCCAAACAAGTAATCATCCAAACTGGTCTCAAGAGCTTTTATTTCTTTGCTGATGGTGTCGTCCTTGGCGAACCCTGGAAACACTCTGACTGCTACACAGTGGCTTCTCCATTTGTCAAACTGCAAGTTCAGCTCAGGATAGGGCTGTGGAGGAGATTCCTCATACTTTGGAGAAAGAAAGAACCTCACAGTATATTCAGACCCAAGTGCTGATGGGGTGACGCTTGTTAAAACAGGAGCAGTAATGGCAAACTGGGAAGAGTTAAGGTTAGCACCATGAATGTATTTATACAACCTGAGACCAATAACACAGCAAATGATGAGAGAAGAGAGTGATAAAAGCAACACACATATTATCCACATGGTTAAAGGCCAATCACTTAGATTGATTGTTGAAAATTGAGACACCATCCTTGTCATCAACATTACTGTTTTGATGTACCTCCATTTGCTTCTGTGCTTTTGGGTCTTTATAACTATTACTTACGCCCTCTATAATCGGGTCAGTTAAGAATTCGAGAATGACAAATAACAGGGAAAAAAAACAGAGATAATTAGCATGCATGTCCCTGTGCAAGCTCCAAACTTCAAATCAATCTAAGCTTTGCTTATCCTATGCCAGTACAAACGCTAATATCAGCAAATCAATGTTAGCAAAAAAATGCCGACTTTCCAAAAATCAAGATTTTAGTTCCATGTTAAAGATTAGTCTTAAGTTATCCACTGTTATTGTTCCGATGCTTGGCTCAGGACTTATATTGGGTGCTGATGAAGGGGTTTCTGGTTCAACTTCACTTGAAAGAAAGTACCGTCAGGTGGGTATAAGTATAACTTCTCTCCATGGGTCAGTTGTTTCTTCTACAGTTTATCAGGAAACAAATGAAGGCGCAGAAAAGAAAAAATGAAACCTGTGAAAGGCGTCTTTCGTGGACTTGTTGAAAGAGGTGCCATGGACGGTAGCAGACATCCAAGAGGACTGTCTGTAGAGTCTAATCTGGAAATCAGATTGTGAGTGTACAACTGTGTACTGTGGAGAGTCGATGGCGTGACCTGAAACCACCAGAAAGCTTAGGTAAGCTATCAATACCAACAAAACCTTCACCATCTTCACCTTTTGTTCTGCTGTTTTTTTCGTAAAACAGCACGACTGCTTAAATAGTGAGGCTCAGAAGACTGAAGACCATTCCACCATTCAGAAAAGTCACTTTTCTCCCGCTGTTTATCGCCCACATATTTCATTATCAGTGCTTGGCGCACACATGGCTTTCGCTTTCACCGGATACTGATTGTCCAGACCTCATGGCCACCTTTTTCGGTTTAATATTTAAAATAATAGATTTGAGATCCGTCAGATGACGGGATTCTTTTCAACCTTAAACCAATTTCAGGTTTTCAATTAGATAATGTAATTTAAAAGAAAAATAAAATAATAGTATTGATCGAATCAAAATCAGTGAATGGTTTTGAAATAGATATCGTTGTCGCTCACTGTTTTAGGCTGTTGGCTTTGGGCGTCACGTTCAAATTAAGGCGAGGGTTGGCCCAAGAAATGGGGCACCTGAAGAGGCACACTAAAGGTGTTCCAAATGATGATGTATATATGGTAGGAGTAGGTTAGATCGCAAAATAAATTAAATAACTATCAAAATCATGTTTTTGGAGCCAATTAACATTATCGGCTTCATTTGAAGTTAAATAAAGCAAATATTAAAGTATGTTTAATAATAATTTTAAGAAATATTTTTAAAATTAATTTTTTTATCTTTTAAGTATCATAAAAAATAAAAATATTTTTTAAAATAATTATCAAATCGTGCTTTTAGAGTATGTTTAATAATAATTATAAAAAAATGTTTTTAGTTTTTTTTTAATACTTAAATAATAAATAAAAATTTAGTATTAAAAAGTTAAAAACGTTTTTTTAAAATCACTAACAAATGAGTTCTTATTAATTTTATTATTAAAATCATTATTAATGATACTGGTTTTAGAAAAAAATTTAAACTAACTTAAAGCCACCATCAAAAAAGGGTAAAAAACAAGAAATATATATATAATACCCTTAAAACCAAAATTACCACTCTTAAGTTTTTCACATAAAAATAAAATAAAATGATTGTGGTGTTGATTTTAGAGTAGTTTTGATGTTATCTTAAACCCGATGGTTCTAATATTGGTTTTAATTTTTTTTAAATAAATTAATTTCATTCACATCTCTCAAAATTTTGATTAATTATATATAATTTTTATAAATTTGAAATTTTATCATGCACCTCATTTATTTTAAATGTGAGAAATAAATAAATAAATAATTTAATGAAAATTTAAATTTATTGAAGTTATATGTATTTATTCAAAATAAGGAGAGTTAAATGAAATTAATTTTTTTTAAATCAATTTAAATTCAACATCACCAATGTTAGTTTTGTAATATATAAAAAAATAAAAAATAAAACAACTCCTGTCCACATGACAACTTTGACGATTATTGACAATAATTTTGTTATTCAACCTATTCCTATCATATATTTAAAAATAAAAATAAAAATTTGAGCGTTAGAAAACAAATTATCTTGACAAGACATCTCCCCGAAGAAAAAAAAATATAAAAAAGGGAAAATTAAGAGGCCGCTGCCAAATGGTGCACGGTGGACGGGTTCAGTATTAGGTTGACCGAATTCCCCTGTCAAACCATGGGTTGATAAGAGGCAGACAGAGGGATTTGAGTTTTGATTTTCGTGAATTAATCAAATATGTCAGTGGGTTTAGTTCCGTTACTTCTGCCGTCCAACACCAGCCGAAAACATTGTCCTTTGTGTATAAAATTGAACACATCCAGATTCCAGGCAGGTTACTGATTTTTCTTCCGCTGGCCCACCATCGCAGACAATCTGAATGGCAATTCTTTCAGCAACCAAGTAGCAATAAAATACTTGGGAATCCGTTACTTATTTTAAAACTCACTTCTACCATGAAATTTAAAGAAACATAAGATATTTAACAAAAAATTTTAATTTTTTTTTTAAAAAAAAACATTTAATAAATGATTAAAAAATATGTAAAAAAAAAAAAAAAAAACTTCAAATACAAATACTCTTAACCTATTATGAACTGGTCTCTTGCCAGAGACAAATGACTTCTACAGGTTACAGGTTGGAAATCAGGGCATTAACAAAGTTAAAAGCTAAAAAGTTTCTGGTATGCACTAATTTAAATTATCATGGATCAGTGGATGATAATGGCCAGATCAAAAGGTGAAGAGCCAAAACTTCAAAAGCTATCATACCCTTCTTTTGAAGCTTCGAATCGAATCGTTATTTGGCCCACCTGAACCCACATGTCAACATGGCCAGAGTTTGAGTCAACACAGAAACTTCCTCAGTGCCTTTTCAACGACCGGAATATCCTTGCAACTTGTAAGTGAAGCAGCAATATGCACCCTTTTATGAATCAAACAAATACCAAATCATTAAAGTTCCCCGGAAAATATCCGATTGAAATTCAGCAAAGCAACAGAGAAACCCCTCGTGATGGTCAGTAATCCATGCGCAGGCGCGCACTAAAATTGTGATTGCTCAAGTGGCCACTTTCTCTTTAACCTACAGGTTCACAACCTTAAGCTTCTTATCCTTCATGAAAAGTGCCCCACTCAACTGGTGTATGAGCAGCTCCCTCGTACGTGACATACTTGGGTAACTTCTTCCCATATGTGAGAAATTACCCCCAGTAGCCACAGCCTAGCAGACAGAAGTCGCTTGGAATCCATCACAAAAATTCAAACCCACAGAAGGCTTGAGCTCACTCAGTAAGCGTTTCATGTACCTGCTCATCAAACCCACATAACATGTGAGGAGACCAGGAAGGGAAAAAGAAGAAAAGGGTTGTCAAATCCCTTGTGACAGAGCCAACAACAATGTCAGATGCATCAAACATAATGTAATTAATCAGACATCAGCTACATTTCAACTGAAAATGAACCAGTTTCTAAAGAAAATGAGGAACTTCATGACCTGTGAGCAGAGTGTGTCAAAACAAACAATTTGTTCTTTTTTTTAACACCTGAGAACAGAATCAAGAAACATCTCCAAAACTAAACATGCAACATCATAGCAAGATTCATTGGTATAACTTAATCTTATTGGAAGAAGCAGAAAATATTGGTAAGTTATTTTCTCTTCCATTACTTTCTGAGAAAAAAGTTTTATTTTCAACACAATAATGTGGAAAAATCTTCACTCATTATTTGTTTTTCCTACCAATCAGGTGGAGAATCAAAGTCATAGGCACACCAGATGAGAAGCTCATGTATTACAAGTTCCAATGAAACAAGATGACTAAATCAGCCTCTTGGGAAGTTTTCATGTTGCACCCCTCGTAAACTTTTGCTTATAAAAAAAGAACCTTTGGCATCTCGTAACTTTGAAAAAAGAAATAGGCAGTGTAAGGGAAGGAGCATTACACCAAGGAATCAACAACACCAAAACTTTGTTATAAATTAACCCTTGTCCTTATTAGGAGCAGGATGCTCATAAGGTTCAGATTGCAAATCTGCAGGGAATTGAACCACATGCCACAACATGGGTTAAGTCTCTGAGCATTGAAATGCCTCCTAAACAGTCAACATCTTGAACAGGTGGTAACTTTGTAAATTGCATGACCAAAACATAATACAACAAGACCAATCCCATCTTTTGGGAATTTTATCAAGTATGATCCAGCTAGGTTGACATTGATTTACAACATTCACTCAACTATTATTAGCCCTCTTGATGCCAAATGCCCAGAGGCTAGTTGGTTGCTGATTGGTGGATAGGAAAAACTGCCCATAGGTTATGCAGCTTAAACTAAAGCAATCAATGAAAAAATTTAGTCAACTTCGTATCATGGTTCAACCAAACCATATAGCAAAGATGTAATAACTCAAAACACGGAGAAGGCCATTATAGCCATTTAAATTTAAAGAGAACTTGCTTCTACTAATAAATTGTAAATATCTGTCTTTCTGATCATTTAAATTAGTAGTATTGTTCAAGTGAAGAGACTAGTGGGTGTTTTGGTCTTTTGCAGCCAAAACTGCCTTATTTTAAATAAGTCTTGTGAAAATTCTAGATGTAGTTCCCCTTTTTTCTTTACATTCTTCCTTCCCTTTTTTAAAAAAACTAAATAAATAGATATGTGAAATCCCTAATTACCCTCTTCTTCTTTGTTCAACCTACCCACACCTGAAAAAACCCTAATCCTCCTCGTACTTCTTCCCTTTTCTCTCTTCCACCTCCTTGCACACCCTCATTTTCTTTCCATCTTCCTCATCTCACCTTTATCCATATTCCCTCTCCACTTCAAATAATAATAATAATAAAGATGAGCCAGCCATGTGCTCCAGTTTTTTGTTCTTGTGTGTGGGTTTTTTTATTTTTTATTTAGTTTTGTGCAGAGGGCTAGTTTTTTGCAGTGGGTGGATTTGAGGTAGTATATGAATTTCATATACTTATTTAAATAAATAAATATATATATATATATATATATATATATATATATAAGAGTATAAAAAGAAGAAGGGGGGGTGTGCAGACCTCCCCACTCTTAAAAAAATATATATATATAGAACTCCCCTCCCCTCAGTCTTATTAAAGTGAAGGGGTCAGAGGGCATTTTGGTCCTTTGCAGCCAAAATTCCCACTAATAGTTTATTTAGCAAAATTTGATACCATCCTCAACTGTCTGTAAACAGTTGTAGAATGGGAGGAGGATATGAAAGGAAAGGAAAATAATTTGCTTTTGAAAATCAACTTCAAAAGGGAGATTCTTCACACCCTATTCCAAATTGTGCTGGGAGTGTAAGGTAAGCTTGGATTCTATGGTTTTAAAATTCTGAAATCCTCTTCCATGTTTTTGAAAAGTTCAGATATCCAAGTTGGGAGCCTTACTTTAGTTTGGAAGGCCTTAATTATGGCTCCCAAAAGCCCTTTCTCTGAACCCAAAACCCACTCACATAAAAGGGGGTCTGCACAAACCTCCTTGTTGCTGCCTTTCTCACTTCTGAGCTGAGATTGTTGGAGACCTTTCTCAAGTTTGACAAAAACAAGAGTCCTACATCCATCTTTGGCCTGCTCATTAGAGTGCTTTCCAAATCTGGTCTTCAACTTAGCAGCTCTGGGTCGACCCAACAAAAACCCTTTTGCAAGCCCTTTAGAAGGTTGGTCTGTCATGCACGGGCCTCCTTTGACCTGGAGGGCCTCGAGAGCAGATGACCAGACTCTTTAGCGCATGAGCTCCTCACCTTTATCTTCCAAAAATGGCCAAATAACCTCATCTAGGTGCATGAGGGCATAGTTCCCACTGTAGCCTGGTTGATGCTGCAGCCACCATGCCCAGAGAGCACAGTCACCATAGTGCATGTGCAGGGAGGCTTGACTCCTCAAGTGACACCTATAAACCCCCTTCTACATGACTCTCTTCTTCCCTTCCCACTCTCCCACCTGTGCGTGAAATGCCCTCACCATCATCCCAACCTCTGGAATTTTGCATCTGTCCTTGGAGACCACTATCGACAACCATGATGTAAACTCCCACCATAGCTGGATTTCAAAGACATCCACCCCTACCATTAGATGCAACTTTCTTGGAACCTTCTCCCCGTTTGATTTCACAAGAATCCTAGCCCACTGGAGAAGCCGCCTCTGCCTCGTCTCCTCATCTACTGCTATAAAACCTCTGCATGCGTCCCCGAGCCTCATGAAGAACTCTTTTCCCCACAAATACAATGGTAACCATAACAGTCTCACCCAAATCTCATACTTCAAGCTATATTAGCCTAGTCACTAGCCTGTACAACATCATAGCTAAAATATTATCTAGGTGTGTATGTAATGAGTGCTTCATGAAACCATTCATTATTCCCAAGGAGCTTTTGTTGAGTGGAGGCAAATTCTAGATGTTGTCTCGATAGCCAATGCAATGGTAGATGCGAAAAGATGTATAGGAGAGGATGGAGTAGTCTACAAGATTGATTTTGGAAAGGCCTACAATCATGTGGATTAGGGGTTTTTGGATCATGCACTAGAAATGAAGGGTAGCATAAGATGGAGATCTTGGATGAGGGGTTGTTTGTCTTCAACAAATTTTGTGGGTCCTAGTAAATGGAAGTGCCAAAGGATGGTTTAAAGCAACTAGAGGATTAGAACAAAGTGATTCTCTTTCCTCATTCCTTTTCACTATTACAACCGACGTTTTAAGTAGGATGTTGCTGAGAGCGAATAAGAGTAGTTTATTGGAAGGTTTCTTAGTGGGTAGGTGTAGGTCTAAAGTGTCTCATTTGCATTTTGCAAATGACACCATCTTTCTTTCTAGAGCTTGTATGGAGGATTTGTAAAATCTCAAGTTATTCTTGTTGGTTTTGGGGCATATTTCATGTTATAAGATCAATTTACATAAGAGCACTCTCTTAGGTATCAACATGAATCAAAATGAAATCTCTAGTATGGCTTCAATGCTTGAATCCAAAGTCTCTAATTAGTTTTTCTACTTGGGTCCTTCATTAGGGGTGTGGATATGAAAGCATGCGCTTTTTAAGATTCCAGTGATGACAGGATTTTGTGGAGATTAGATGGATGTGAAAATGCTTTTTGGTCATTAGGTGGAAGAATTACTCTAATACAATCCCATTTGTCTCACGATACTTTTATAGAGATTGGGATTATCAAATATGTCATCTTTAAACCGCTTGCCACTAGAGTGGATAAAGACTTCACTTTATCCATTTTAGCTTATTCAAGAAGATCTTTGATATGCTTACTTTATGAAATAATCTTGCCTGGATCTGTATAAATCACTTCTATTCCCCAAAAATAATGGAGTTTACTAAGATCCTTTAGAGCAAAAGATGCATTCAATTACTTGATTACCTCTTAGATCTATGAAAAAGAACTCCCAATAATGATCACATCATCTATATAAACAAGTTCAAAAGTTAAGTCTCCACCCACAAATTTTGTAAACAAAGAAGTGTTTGCTCAAGAGGACTTAAAGCCTAAATTAGTCAACACTTTTCAAACCATGCTCTTGGGGCTTGCTTTAAGCCATACAAAGCTTTACATGGTTTGCAAACTAGATGAGAACTACTTTGACTGATAAATCCTAGGGGTTCCTCCATGAAGATTTCCTCCTTTAACACCATTGAGAAAGGGATTATTAATTTTTTTTTTCTAGGTAAATATTTGTCCCCATTAGGACTTAAACCTAGAATCGCCCATAAACTCTCCTCATCCCTTTACCACTTGAGTCAGGTCTCAAGGGCATCATTAAAATTTAGTTGCCTTATTTCCAATTTTTGAACAACAAGTAATGGAAAGTATAAGTCTTATAATTGTTGGCTTGATTAGAGAACTAAGATACAGTAAAATCAAATCCTGGAACTTGGTGAAAGCCTTTTGCCACCAACCTTGCTTTATATCTCTTAATTGAACCATTTGGATTTCATTTCACCTCAAATACCCATTTGCATCCCAAAATTTTGCAATTTTTTGAAGGTGCAACAAGTGACAAGTGTGATTTGAACACAACGCTTGATATTCCTCATCTATTGCAGTTTTCCACTCTTTCGTGGAAAGAGTGTCTTGTGGAGTGTGAGGTTCTCTGACAGTAATTTTGGATTCCTTTGCTTTTTGTTCACAAATAGACTTTGGAGACCAAGTTTTTCCATAAAAATGGCTAATGCACAAAGTAGAAGAAACTTGTTGACCAAAGAGAGAGTTAATGGTGCTATTTTGATAGAGGATGACGAGATTAAGGACAAGGTGCATAGAGCTTATCATTTTCTTCTTTCTAAGATGGGATATTGGAGACCGAGCATAAAAGGCTTGTGTTTTGAAGTGTTACGGAGTGATTGTTCCAAGAGCTTAGAGGAGCCTTTTTCAGAAGAGGAAGTTTTCAATGCTTTCTCTCAATCTTATTGAGGATAAGGCTTCAAGGCCAACTAATTTTACTATAGCTTTTTAGCAGTTTTGTTTACACTTCATCAAGTTTGGGATCATTGGTTTTAAGGAGTTTTCCACTCAAGACACTTTCTAGAGAAGTTTAAACACCACTTTCTTAGTGTTGATCCCAAAAAAAGGTGGAACAAAAGATTTGAAAGACTTCAGACTTATTAATCTTGTAGGGGGATTGTACAAGTTGCTAGGTAAAGTGTTAGCAAACAGACTTAAGAAAGTAGTGAGAAAGATGGTTTCAAATTATTAACATGCTTTTATAGAAGGCAAATGGATTTTGGATGCAATTTTATTGCTAGTGAAGCCATTGACTCATGATTAAATAGCAACATTTCTCGGCTTATTCTAAAGATGGATATTGCAAAAGCTTATGATCATGTCAATTAGGGCTTCTTAATGACGACCATGACTAAAATAGGGTTTGGACAAAGGTGGATAAGTTCGATAAAATTGTGTATTTTCACGGTAAGCTTTTTTTGTTCTCATTAGTGGAAATCCGTTTGGTTTCTTTCAAAGTTCTAAAGGTTTGAGGCAGAGTAATTGACTACCAATCTTTGTTGTCCTAAATACTAAGTCAAAATTACATAACAACTCTAGTAAAGAAAAACCAAAGATGGGGTTACTACGACTTTTATAATATTCCAGGTATCATCCTCAAGGATTGGCCTATGGAAGTTATCTAACTGGGTTTAAGAGATTGCTTGTTATATGATCCTGTAAATTAAGAATGTATAAAATTGATTCAATCAGATTTGGGTTTGCTAAAATGAACCTAATTAAATTACAGAATAATTATTGATTTCTAAATCAATTAATTTAGGATTAAGGGTTCCAAAATCTAACTTTGGGTATAAGATCCTAGGCGAAACAACAAGATCTATTTTAATTAATCTTTAGGTATTCAAAATGCATAGTCCAATGAGATTAACCTAAGTTCTATCACTAAGAATTACATCTGTATCCTGACTTTTAATATTTTATTCCATTCTGAATTACCTATTAGATGAATGGATATGAAATATGGGTTTAGGCCTAGGATTTAGGCCTTTACCACTTTGTATAGGTTTGTCTTTAGGTAAATAACAATGTCAAAACCTCAGATACCCAAGAATTCCTAGTATCAAGAAATGGAAAATTGTACCATCCTTCAATTCAAACTAACTTTAGAGGGTATTTTAATCTTGATATTATTGCCTTAACCCTTCATTTAATCTAATCTATTGTTTTCCTTGGCTCTAATCCTATGTTTTGATGTTTCACACCCCAATATGGCTTTTTAGCCTCTCATGGGTAGGTTTTCATATACACAAACCATAAAAGAATAAAAAAGAACCATTCTTGAATTCAAAAATTAAAAGCAATATTTTATTTAATAGTATAAAGGAGAAAAGAAAAAAAAAAAAAAAACATTCAACGACTTCCTCTCTCTCAAGAATCATCAAGAATTCCCTTCATTCTTTTTTTTTAAAGAAACCTAAAATTGGAGTTTTTGTAGTCAAAGTAAAAACTAACATGTAGCATACTCCTATTGGCCACTTATCAAGTCTTCTAATTTATTTCATGTCCTTGTTCGTCATCCCAAGAAAGATCATTTCAAGACTCGAAATGATCTAAAAAGACTTTTTATGGGGAGGTGGCGCTCAAGAGAAAATACATCATTTGGTTAATTGGAACTTAGTTCTCTTGGGAAAAAAGGATAGGGTCCTCAAGATTTGCAACCTTTCTGTCTTAAACAAGGCATTGCTGGTAAGTGGAATTAGAGATTTACTATAGGAAAAGAATCCTTATGAAAACAAATCATAATAGGGAAGTTGGAGAGGAGAAAGGGGCATGGTGTTTGAGAAAGGTGAGAAATCGATATGGAGTGGAGTGGAGGTGTGTGGAGAGCCATAAAAATGAAATGGAAGGGTATAAAGAGCAGGTCTCACTTTTTAGTTGGGAATGGGAGAAGGGTTAAATACTAGAAGAACTTGCGATACAAGGATCAAACATTGGTTGGAAGAAGCCTTCTCAAACTTATGTTCCTTTTCTTCTAACAAAGATGGATGGGTGGCAAAGCAAGGAAGCAAGTTAGTGAAAGGGGTGGTTGGAGCTCCCATTTTTTTAAAAGGCAATTTAATGATTGAGAGCTTGATGAAGTGGATTTTCCTTTCCAAAATTAAAATTGTTGGCAACTAAAAGGGAATTGGAAGCAAATTGAGTTGGAATGAAACCAAGAGTAGCAATAGTGAAAGTCAATTTCTTTGCCTGGGAAGCATCTTGGGGTAGAATTCTAACTCTTGATCAGCTCAAAAAGAGGCATTCGACTCTCCCGAATAGGAGTTATTTATGCAAAGGTGTGAAGGAGACAATAGACCACTTGCTTCTATATTATTCCAAAGTGAGAATGGTGTGATACTTGATTTATTCTCTTTTTGGAGTGGAGTGTGTGATGCATTCTTCATTAGAAGGAGCTTATTGGGTTACCCTTGTGCTTGTTGTGGGCTCTTTGGAAAGCAAGGAATAGAAAAGGTTTAGACGATGTTGAGCAATCTTACTAAGCAATCAAATCCAATTTTATGTATACATTTGTGATTTAAGCTAGGGTGTATGTAGATAGGGATGGCAACGAGGCAGGTTTTTTCAAGTACCCGCCCTGCCCCGCCCCTAATGGGACGGGGTTTAAATTTAATAAATAGGTTTGGGACGGGTATGAGATTTTTTTCTAAACCCTGGGCAGGTTCGGGTATTGCCCCATCCCGCCCCGCCCCGCCCCGTTTACAGGAAATTAATTTTAATTCAATGAGCTTAAATTCCACCCAAGAATCCCTCTTCCCAAACCCAGAAACCCCACCATTTTTCCTTCACGAAAGCTCTCAAAACTCCACCCAATCAGATCTGTCCAAGAACAATTTGATCACCAGCCTCTTACTCGGTCAACACCCAGATGGGAAAACATGCTTTCCACTGCAGCAAGCTTGTACCCTCTCTATGTCACTGCTGGAGGGGTTGTTGCATGTGTGAAGCCATCTGTTTTCGCTTGGTTTGTGGCAAGAAACCTAGCTTCTTATAGCTTATCACTTGGGTTAATCATGTTGTCCATGGGTATCACATTGAAGCTCAGGGACTTCTTTAATTTATTGATCCAGAGGCCTTTTTCTGTGAGTTTTTTATGGTTGGAGTTTTTGGGTGTTTTGGTATTTGATTGTTTTTGAGACATGGTGCTTTGGAGTTGCATTACAATCTGGGATTGTTTTGTGGGATTTGAGAAATGGCTATGATTGCATTTTTGGATGTTTGGCAGCCCAATGTTCTCTTTTTTTGTTTTTAATTAAAAAAAAAAAAAAGCTAAATGGGATAGGGATGGGAATTGTTTTTAATAAACGGGGCAGGGTTGGGATGGGGACGACCCGTCCCGAACCCGCCCCGTTGCCATTCCTATATGTAGAGGACCACACAACGTCTATGTTAGATTTTATAAATTGGTTGAGCTTAAAGTAAAAGGTTTTTTTTAAACCTTTTCACCTATATTGGGAGTTTTTTATATACTTCATGTATAATATGCTCCATCTCCACTTGTAATATATGTTCTCTTTTGCATGTAAAAAGAAAAAGACTTTAGGCTTGTATATTCAATGTTTTGACCTTGTAATCATTGGGTGAACATTGGTTCCATTATGAGATTGTAAAGAAACTGAAACAACTAATGGGAGAGATTCTAATGTTTCTTTGTTAGGACTCTACTCAAGTTACATGCTTGCATCATGACTACTGACAATATAATCTGAAGGTTGCGAGTTAGGATTTCTAATGAAAGACTAAGGAGATGAGTAATAATTGATGGTATAATGATAGGCTAGAGGGTCCTTTGACTATGAGTAGCTTTATTTTGTGTTTGAGCCAATATAGTGTTGGGCTTTGTGGACCCTAATTTTGTTTGATCCGGTTTGACGACCCGACCCGAATAATATTGTATGGCTTTTTAATGGGAGATTTATTGAGGCTTGTTGGGCCCGTTTAGCCCATTGTGGAACCACCTTTTGTAATTAGGGTTTTTTAGTGTAGTGTGGTTGTCGTGTTCTATATAGAGAGAAAATATTGTAACCGTTGTGGTTGTACTCTGTATTTTTCCCTGATAATAGTGATATCCCTGCAACTCCGTGCCGAACCACGTAAATACTGTCTTGTGCGTGTGATTGTTTTTCTTTGGCGTGTGTTTTCTCTATTTTTGTTTCTAACAGGTTTGGAATTCGGTTTAATTCCCTACATATAGCATATGGAAAAACAAATTCATCAAAAATAACATTTTGAACTACATAAAGGTGCCCATTAGAGGCAAGACATTTGAAACCTTTATGATGATCAAAGTACCTAAAGAAGTTACCTGGAGTACTTTGTTACTCAAGTTTATGTGTATTATAAGGTCGAGGATGGGAATAAAACCTATAACCAAAAACTCTCAGAGAGTGATAATTAGGTTTTTGTTTAAATAAAACCTTAAAAGGTGAATGTTGATGTGGGTGCCAAGTAGGCATTCTGTTTATAAGGTATATTGTAATAAGGAATGAAAAATCCTAGAATTTTACTAGAAGACTTGCTTGGGCTGGTAAGGTGAGTCCCATTTCCACTATATGCCTATGTTTGCTCTTCACAGCTCCATTTTGCTCATGCATGTGAGGACATGAATTCCAAAGTAAAATACCACTAGATTGAAGAAATGAATTAAAAGTTTTAAACTCTCCCCACAATATATTTGAAGCATTTTAATCGAGTGCCTAAATTATAGTTCAACCTTGATAAAATAGAAAGAGCTTCAAATTTTGTCTTTAGTAGATAAATTCATGTATAATGACTAAAACTATCCACAAAGCTTATGTAATATCTATAGTTTGTGGATGAGAGACAAAGAGCAAGACCCCAAACGCCAGCATGAACAAGTTCCAATGGTTTTGTATATGTAGTTATTCATGATTTGAAAGGAAGCTTGTGGCTTTTGCCTAGTAGAGAAGTTGTACAAACAAATTGTTCTTTATTCTTAGAAAAAGATATATTACAGCTATCAAGGACACTCTTTACAACTTGTAAGGAGGAGGGTTGCCCCAACCATCTATGCCACAAGTTAGTTGTGGAAGGAGATTGAGAATCACTTACTAGAGCAAAAACGATAGGTGCTAAATTATTGTGGTAGTTACTTAGAGTATGCACATTAGTGCTTACAGCTTTAGACACAATGATATTTTTAATCTTCATGGATAAAACTACTTCATAAAATCTTGAATAGAATTCTTTAGGCTTCTTATATCTAGGAGGCTTGATATTGAAAGCATAAAGTCCACCTTCAAGGTTGCCTTGCAACAAAATTGATCTTGTTACTTGATGCCTTACAAAGAAAACACTTGGATGAAACTCAAAAAACACGTTGTTGTCTTTACCAAACTTAGAAGCACTGATTAGATTTCTAATGATATGAGGAATATGCAAAAGATTCTGTGGACCCGCATTTTTCACGTGCATCCCCACTCATCGGCGAGACTCATTTTTATTGGTGAAAAATTAGTTTCGGAAAAGTTGGAGTCGCCACTTATTTTATTTTATTTTAAAAGGGAAAATAAAATAAGAAAGAAAACCCTAAAAAAGTGACTCCATAGTTTTTGAAAAAACATGTCTTTGAAAAACCCGAGTCTAGATCCGGGGATTAGGTTACCTATTGGGAAGGTACCTCTAAAAGGTAGCATCCCTCTAAACCCTACAAAGGTCTCTACTGACTAAGTTGAGGGAAATGAGACAATTAATTGGTTGATTATAGATACCTAGGTAGGCTAAGGTGATTTCAATACTGGCATACAAAAAAAAAAAAAAAAATCAAATCACAATTGCAAAGGAAAGTTTGGATGTGTACCTGGACTACTTCTCAAGCGCTATCATAAAACATTAAAGTTAGTATAGAAATATAGTACACAACATGTATTTTATCCAAGCAAATCTAACATACATCTAAGCACCCAAGGATATAATCAGACATAGATATGGCTCATAACAACATGCATGTTCATAAAATTCCGAAAAGCAAGTGATAGAGAGAGTACTTGGATAACATGCATAATTTATAAGATTCTTCCAAAAATGCTAGAGTGGTTAGGACAAGCATAAATTATATAACATATTCATTATATCTAATATACAGTACCAAAGCCAAAATTGAGACAAGATAAGTCAAATGACCCCAAAAATAAATAACAAATTCAGGCAAAATACAAGATCATCAGCATACAGTTAGTAAAGAGAGCATCAAAAAACAATTTCTAAAAAAATATCTCGGAGTGGAATTGATGGGGGAAAACCTTTTAAAGTTTATTCAAGGAAGAAAGTGAAGACCTAAGTAAACTTTAAGTATGATTAATATTAATTAGAATTGAATTGGGATTGGTATTTGTTGGAGTTTAATTAGGATTAGCTAGTTGAGTTATAATATAATTAGAATTTGAGTCATGATAGGTTATTAGAGTCCTAGTAGACTTTGAATTTCTTAGAGAAACCTATAAATAGGCTAATCAATGTAAATCAAAGGAATGAATTTGATAAATAGTATTATACTTTCTTTCATTGCAAGGTTGCAACCCTCAATGGTGAGACTCCATTGATTTTCTTCTAGGTGAGACTCCTAGAAGGCCTTAGTAAGACTTTAAGGTTTTCCATCTTTTCTTCATTGTTTCTTCTTTCTCTCTATTTCTTATCTTATAATTTTTCTCTACCATAAAATTTATTCCTTGTTCCTCTCCTTACACCCTAAAAATAAAACCTTAGCCCACCACCTACCCTTGAGTGTAGGCAACCATCCTAGGGTTGTCCTACATCAGGAATTTAATCACAAAAAATTTCAAGAAACAACTCCTACACATCTAGAACAAGGTAGCAAAAGCCAAACACTCATTCGAATGACAAATTGTAGCAAAGACACCCAAAAGTTCCAGAAGGTCTAAATTAGGTAAAAAATAGTGACATGCATAAATGAATATTTTTTAAAAATAATAAGTGATCACATAAAATCATACAAAAAATCACACACATAGTTCAAAGTGTATATCACATAACAAATGAATCCAGGGTCGAATAGTATTCCAAAATATTTTTAGAACACTCAAGGCTAATTAGATGTCCAGAATCCAGCATATCTCTCTCAAAAAAGCATATTTTTTAATAGTTTATGTATCTAAGATCAATTTCAAGAAGGCTAGAATTAAGGAAAAATATCAAATCAAATTTAAAACGTCCTCTGTTATTTTATTTTTGCAAAAAGATCTCGTGTCTAGAATTGGATGAAAACAGAGCCCCCTAAAGACTCATTTATATCTTCTATTCCGGAATTGTTTTTTAACTCAAACGAAACTTTAAATTTAAGTTCAAGAAGTGAAGAAAGTCATACAAGTTTTGAAATTTTTTTAAAAATATTCTAAAGTTGCTAAAACGAATTTTGAAACTAAAGGGTCAATGGTTAAGTGAAAACTGGCAGCAAGGAAAAAAAGTTTTGAATTTTTTTTTTTTTTTGTGTGGGGGTTCCATCAATTTTTTGTTCATGCAATGTAATCAAATTCCCTACTGTTATACCCCTCTGAGTATCTAAACTTGGAGAAAGGCAATGTCACTGTAGATGGTGCTGAATCATCTTCGGTTTTTAATCAGTATCAATTCCAATCGAAACCATGCGATCTACTCGTGTAGTGCTTTCAAAATCATTTTCCGGCTCTCCTCTGCAAACTGTTGTTTGACTATGGTATTGCCGCTTATGTCCTAGAACCATCTGCATAGGCAACAATAAAGTTTGATGCAGTTCCAGTGTACAGGTGGCCGATTCGTCTCTAGTTTCTCACACACCGTCGCCAACTTTTAGACAATGAATGAATGACAGCAAATGCATTTCATGATGCTTTGTACATCTGGACTATCAAAGGATGACAAATTGGGGGTTCAGAATTGATAAAACTTGATGGAACCCCCACATAAAAAAAAAAATTTCAAAAACATTTTTCCTTGCTGTCAGTTTTCACTCAACCACTGACCGTTTAGTTTTAAAATTCGTTATAGCAACTTTACAATATTTGTAAAAAATTTCCAAAACTTATATGACTTTCCTCACTTCTTGAACTTAAATTTAAAGTTTCGTTTGAGTTAGAAAGCAATTCTGGAATAGAAGATATGAATGAGTCTTTAGGGGGGCTCTGTTTTCACCCAGTTCTAGACACCTGAAATCCTTTTGCAAAAATAAAATAACAGATGACTTTTTAAATTTGATTTGATATTTTTCCTTAATTCTAGGCTTCTTGAAATTGATCTTAGACACATAAACTATTAAAAAATATGCTTCTTTGAGGGAGATATGATTTTTCAATGCCGTACCTACTGCACATACCAAATTATGGACATCTGATTAGCTTGAGTGTTTTAAAAATATTTTTGAGTACTATCCGGCCTTGGATTCATTTTTTATGTGATATAGACACTTTAAACTATGTGTGTGATTTTTTGTATGATTTCATGTGATCATTTATTATTTTTTTAAAATTCGTTCATGCATGTCACTTTTTCTTATCTAATCTGGACTTTGTAGAACCTTTAGGTGTCTTTGCTGCTATCTGTCCTTTGAATGAGTGTTTGGCTTTCAATATGTTGATCTAGATGCGTAAGAGTTGTTTCCTGAAATTTTTTGTAATTAAATTCCACTCTAAGCTATTTTTTAGAAATTGTTTTTTGATGCTCCCTTTTCTAATTGCATGCTAATGATCTTGTACATTGTTTGAATTGGTTATTTATTTTTTGAGTCATCGACTTACCTTGGCTCAATTTTGGCTTTGGTACTGTATATTAGACATAATGAATATGTTATATAATTTATACTTGTCCTCACCACTCTATCATTTTTGGAAGAATCTTATAAATCATGCATGCTATCCAAGTACGCTCTCTATCACTTATTTTTCGAAATTTTATAAACATGTATGTTGTTGTGAGTCTTATTTATGCTTGATGTGATCTTTAGGTGTTTAGATGTATGCTTGATTTGGTTGGATAAAACACATGTTGTGTGCTATATTTCTATACTAACTTTGATTATTATGATAGCACTTGAGAGGCAGTCCAAGTACGCATCCTAATCTTCCTTTGCGATTGTGATTTGATTTCTCTTTTTTAGGCATGCTAGTTTTGAAATCACCTTAACCTACCTAGGTATCTATAATCAACTAATTAATTGTCACGTTCCCCTCAACTTAGTCAGTAAAGACCTTTGTAGGGCTTAGATGGGTGCTACCTCTTAGAGGTAGCTTCCTAATAGGTAACCTAATCCCCGAAGCTAAACTCGGGTTTTTCAAAGACACATTTTTCCAAAAACTATGGAGTCACTTCTTTAAGGTTTTCTTTCTTGTTTTATTTTCCTTTTTAAAATAAAATAAAATAAGTGGCAACTCCGACTTTTCCAAAACTAATTTTTCACCAATAAAAGTGAGTCTCGCCGATTGAGTGAGGACGCAAGTGAAAAATGCGGGTCCACAGATTCTTTAGATGCAAGACATGTTGCGAAGAAAGAAAGGAAGTTTCTCTTATACGAGATATGTTCAAACCTTTACCATTACCCATGTACATCTTTTTTGAACCATCGTATTCAAATTTGATAGTCAAGTTGTTCAAATCTAGTGTGTAGTGACTTGTTGCTCTAGAGTCTGGAAACTAATGTGGATCTACCATAGTTTTAGGTGTTGCCAACATTGTAGTCATCCGATTATTGCTGAGGTTTTGAAAGCTTTAATCAAATCAATAGTAGCATTGGACAACAATATCTCCTATCGTGTTGCAAAGTTAACACTAAGGCTTAGTGTTGCCATGGAATTTTCAACATTTTTTCCCTTCCTCTTTGAGAATGTGACTGGAAATCTTGTCAATGGCTGACAAAAACATTACTAGCTTGGCTATTATTACTATATTATTTACTATGGTAAAGTCTCCTTCCTTGAGATGGATTCATCATATAATTCAAATTGTTTGTGGCAATATTAACAATCATAGAAGTAGTATCAATTAAAATGTTGTGTTTTCAAGTCTTTTATCGTGTGCCAGCAACAATGCAACAATGTCTTGCGTACAACAAAGCTCAAATCCTAAGCTTATAGAAGCAATAAATGAATCATATTCTGAGCCTAATCCAACAAGGACATGTAAAATTTGATCTTCTAGAGAGATAACATGTCATGCAGAAGCTAATGCATCGGTGATGCTCTTTATTTTGAGGAGGTATTCTATCATTATGGATCCTCCCTTCCTTGTTGTTTGCAGTTGTATCTTGTATTGCATAATACAAGCTTTAGACTATGAAACAAATAACTACTCAAGATTTTTCCAAATTTCAAATGAAGGGTTTGATCAAACCATTTGAGGGAGGAGTGCTTCCCTCATGGAGGATAGAAGCCAGCAAACCAAGAGTTGGTCTTATTGCTGCCAAACAAGATATGCATCATTGATTTTGCCAAATTCTCTATCACTATCCTTGAGAAATTCTGGAGGAGCTAAGTCCTTTTTGAAGATGAATTGTGGCAATCCATGTCCTTTGCATGCAGCTAAGACTTGTTGACGCTATTGCAGAAAGTTGTTTTCATCTAGCTTCACTGCAAGTGGATGACTGAATGTTCCAAAGAATTGGACTCCATGTGCAGAAGGAAGGTTAGAGAAGGAAGAGGAAGAAGAGAATTCAGACATTTTTTTCTAGCTGTGATACCAAGCCAGAAAACTGATAGGGAAAGGAAACTATAAAGAACTGTGAAAATTAAATTAGCTAAAGCTTTGTTTCTTATTCTCTGGATTCATGTTTACATAGAGTTATTTTTATGCCTAACAGAAGGAATAACAAACTAACAAACTCAGTTATTTTACAACTGAATTCATATTAACTAATTGGTAATACACTAAAGCGACTTATATAGTTGTTAACAACTAAAAGCCTACAAAGGCCTAAAACTAATTGAATATTTAAAGGCTTAATCCCCAGGCCCCCAACAGCCTTGAGGATATAGTTTCCAGATTCCAAGCCTCAAAAAGGTGAAGCTTAAGCCTCAATTAAATTGTAGTAAGGCTATAGCCTCAAGGCTAATTTACAGTGCCTCACCTTGAGGCAATGCTCAACACGTAAGCCTCAATAGCATTTATAAACACTGATTATATCAAATAGATAATTTGTAATTTAGGGTCCACTAACACCATTTTTATAAGAAAAAAATAGTACTATGGCACACTAATTTTGAGACATATAAACAGACAGGAAACAATCATGAGAGATAGAAGCAACACCAGATCACACAAACATGAAAAAGAAGTAGGGTCATCTTTAGAAAGACTAACAATGTATCTTCTCACGGGAGTGTCAAGAAAAACAAATGTGCTAACGACAATGCTATGCAAGAAAGTGGAATCATCGCCGTATGCAAATGTACTTCCAAATACAATGTCCAGATAATGTGTCATTGTTGCTAAAATCATGACAATATAAGTGGGTTGCCAAAGAAAGGCAAAGGGAATGGATGTTGCACCATGTCTTTGTATGGCTCTCTAGCACAACTAAGTCACCGCCAAGGGCCTAAGGCACTTCAATGGTGTGCATCAGGATTTCCAGGTTTGTCCTCGAGCATGCTTATTGTCTGTAGCTAACGCTCTTAGGCCAATTGAAAGACAACTTCCCCAATTTCACAATCCCCACAATTTTGCACCAGTGTTCCTCCTATACATCAACACTTTGCCATCCAAATTAAATCAAGCATATAACCAAAAACATATTCCACATTGCTTATAAAAAATTTTGGATGCTGAGAAAATGCAGGAAAATAAAAGAAACCAAAATTCTGAATCTCAGAATTTCCTTTGTTTGTAACCCGAGAAAACATAGATCTCCAGTAAACCGAGCATAAAGCCACAAAACCAGCATTCAATATACGATTTTCAAGTTCTTAATTAGTTTCTTTCCTCATTTTCTAGGAAATTAAAGACGGGAAGGAAGGCAAGACAAGGATGATGTTAAATTACCTTAGAGTTAGGGTTTTGGTATGCACCTGGTTTAATGGAGAGAGAGTCGAGAAGAGAAGCGACATTTTTCCAAAGAGAAGCCGAATCGGAAGTCGAGAAGCTTCTGATTCCAAGGGATCTCTCAAACGATTGCATCTTTTCTATCTTTTGCTTCTCGATCTGCTCAGACTGCTCCCTGCAGCGGGTTCTTAGTCAAGTTTCAAATTTGCCAAGACTGGGGACCGTTGGAAGGTAAAGCCCCATGTTTGGGTTCAAGTGTTTTTCTCGCTTGTCTCGTGTGTAAGAACTAATCCCTATCCGGATTGCAGATAAATCGAATTTGCAGGTCTAGTCCACAATCCAATTTTTTAAAAATTAACCCATAGAATTTCTAAAGGCTAAAGCATAAGACGCATGCAGGCAATAGGGCCATGATTAAAAGCCCAAATGGACTTCTATGAGAAGCAATGCTAATGCTTCAACTCGATTTTAAAACAAAAAGAAAAAATAGCAATTTATTATTCTCTAAAAACATATTATTATTTAATTTTTCTTTTCTAATACAAAAATAACAAATTTGTAGTTATTTTTGGAGTATTGAAACTAAAAAATTAAACTTGATTTAAAAAATGTTTTTAAAAATAATTTTTATTTGTCAAAACATTTGAAAAAAAAAAAACAATTTTGGGAATTTGTTATGAAATTATAATAGTTTTTGTTATAACAAATTTTAAGTGTTTTCTACTCTTTTTTGCATAAGCTTCTCTCTACAAAATTTCGCATTGTATATAGATAAGTAATCATTAATAATTATAAGCCCAAAATCTATTTTTCATATTTGAATCTTCAAGCAGAAATTCATTCCTAAAAATAATTTAACACTATTTTTAACTACTATTTTCAAATATTTGTTGATAATTATTCAAATTGTTGGAAAGTGTTACAAATTTTTAATTAGTATAATTTTTAAAAATATATATATTATATACAAAATTACCTATATTATTATAATATTAAATTTCATTATAGAATGAGAAAGTTATTACAAATATTTTAGATGGAAATAAGTTTATAAATATTATATGAAATATATAGAAATATGTGGAAAAATGGAGAGATTCATCAGGGTTCATAGTTTAAAGTATAGATATAAGAAGTAGGAAACACAGTTTTTTATCTGTGAATATGGATATATTTGATTAAATCATATTAAAAACTTCATATATCATATGTGAATTGTATTTTTGAATTAACATTATTTGGAGTAAAGTTTTATTATTAGTAAAATAAAAGTAAATATGCTCAATTTTTTTTCACTTATATTATTAATATTTTTCTAAGGGAAAGGTCTTTTTAATAAAATTAGTAAAGTTAATACTAAACTTACAAAAAAGTTTTAGGTTTTTTTAGGAAGTCAATCCAAAGAAAAATTATATATTATAAAAAAAAATTAGACTTCATCATTTTTTACTTGAGTTTTTTTTTTTTTTTGAAAATATGAATTTTTTAATTTTCACAACTCCTAAATAAAAAAAGTGAAAAAAAATTTCTTTTAATTTTATACAAATTATTGAAAAAAAAACTTTTTTCTCTTTGTTCTTCCCAAATTCATGCAACTCTTTTTCTTCAAACTTGTCACTTAATAATACTAATTTAAATCAAAATTAATTTAAAATAGTAAATTAAAAGAAATAATTTTTTCTAACTTCAAAATCCTTTGGCGCCATTATAAATCATTTGGTGGGAAAATGGGAAAATGCAGCATGGTGCTGGACTGAAGTTGATAGACAAATTTGGGCCCAGAATGAAAAGAAAAAAAGAAAAAAAAGAGGGACTATGAAAATTATATCGGCCCATAGTGCACTGGACCGCCACATTAGAAGCTTGAAATAAGATCCATAAGGTACCATTGGGATTGTGAGACATGACCACTCATATGGTCATATTGCCCTTTTATAATGTGGTGTGAGACGGTGTCACTTGGCACCATCACAGGCCCCCACTTCTTCTTTTTTAAATGACAAATTTGGTTCTTCGTTTGGAAATCACATGAGACGTGGCTAATGAAAATAAAGATTCCAACTGAATTTTAATTAAGTTTAAATTTGAAAAAGAAGTAAGCATGTTTGTCAACCACTGTAATAGAAATGGATGAGTGGTAGGAGAGCATGGTGGGAATGTTAGTGGGGGAGTGACTAATAACCTACAGAATGGACATAAAAGGGAGATTCGCATGTGGAAGCCACAAGACTTCCAAGATACAAGGCGCCCATTGCAGTTTCAGGGGGGTTGCGAAATTTGATGATGATATGGGTTGACATTGGCCATATGGGTTGTTTCAGTTGTCCAAGTCAATCCCACTTCTCCTCCAAGTCAATCCTAGTGCCTTCTCCACTCATTCTGTTCTTGAGTGTCAATTTAACTCCACATCAATTTTGTTTTCTCTTCTTCTCTTTCTCCTTCATTCCCCCACTTCCACTTTAGCTCTAGCTCTGAAATTATGAAAATGGTATGCCTTTTTGTTCACTGCTACTCCATGCCCTTGCAACCAAACACAACTCCATGAGATCCAATTGAAATACCTAGGATATGAAATTATTCATAATTAATTCTGTAATAAAGTTGTATTTCAGGGGGGATCCATCCAAGAATTAGCAAATTTTGAAATGTATCTTCTTCTCCTCTTATCTTTTTTTTTATTTTAAACGTGGCAAAAGCATATTAGAGAGTTGATGGGTATGATAAGATGGCATGTACGTGCAGGGCTAATGGGTTGATAAACTGCATGATTTACCATCATGTGTCCACCCCAAGGCAAGCAAATTGAAGAGTTGGCTTTCACATTGTGTACTAGTCATGGGGCAACATCATAATGATGCACATGGTGATGCATCGGGGGATGGCCCATATGGGATGATGCCTCAAGCATGCCACACCCCACACACACCAAAAGAAGAAAGTGGGTAGAGAAACATTCTTTTCCTCAACAAGTCCCCTCCCCCCACTCTTGTAAATCATGGGTTTAGGCAAATCTCCCCACTTTGGGACGTGGGGGCTGGTCAAACGACATCTTTCCACGGCCATGTCCCCTTGGAAAACCTTTAGGCATTCACTTCAATTCTCATTTGCCTAACAAAGCTGGCCAGGCCTCTTAGAGACACAATCATTGCTTAACATCACTATTCCATGCTCAGAAGCCTTTAATCTCTTCTTTTCCCCTCTTTTTAAGAGCCTTTTCTATTTTAATATCATACGCACAGATAGAGAGAGAGAGGGTACTATCAAATTAATAAACCATATTTTGTGGACTGGAGAAAGACCGAGAGAGAGAATCTGGCTAGCTATTCCCATTCTCATTCTTATTGGAGTCGTGTACAAATTTGTGAAGGATTCGTTCATTCATTCCTTCCTTCCTGATAACTGGGTAGTCCCAGCACTGGTTGTGAACCCACCATCTCAACTCAAAACTACTACCATTCTTTCTCATGATTCTATTCTCTTCTTTTTATGTGGGGTTTTTTTAAGTGGAATGCTCTTTACTATTATTCTACTTTTTAACTATTATTCCAAAGTGATATGCTTGGATGTCGTTCTCTAACCCATATAATACAATCTAAAGGGTATCTTTGATACAATAGCCTGTTCATTCATTTCCCTTTTTTTTTTACACTTTATTCTGTGTTTGTTTCTGTCTACAAATACTATTCCACTCTCAAGTAAATAGTTGAAAAGATTCCAAAATTTCCATTTTAAATCTTCTTAAATACGAAGCTTCTCTCCATTGATGTTTATGACATTGCTTGTGGACACACTATCTATGTGGGATCAGATAGTTATGCTAAAGTTAATGAAGGGTCCTTTAGGCTTTGAATTTAAGCCCACCAGAAAGGCTGGCCACAGTTAGAATTCAAGTCAATAAATTACAACTATGTCATCATTACGATGAATTGGTGGTCGCTTATTTCCTTAGGAAGGCTTTGAAAATCCATGCCCCCACTAAATATGGTGTTGAACCTCATGCTCTCTTTCACATTCTTTGTTGCTCATTCCTTTCAAAGTTTCCAAGGAAATGATCCTCTGAAAAAGCTTATCTTTGGTTCTTGTTGTGGGGCTTTGGGTCTTAATCAAGTTGTCTAGGATCAAAGAGCTGTAGTCAACTGGTTTTGGAGACCAATGGGAGAAATGGAGAATGGTCAATTGGCTCTCAACTACTTTTCCTTTTGGGGGATTTAGCCAGGACCCATCCGGGCTATGAATGACTGAGTCAGTATGTTATTGGATAGGTCGGTCCGCCGACAAAACCCAAAAAAAAGAAAAAAAAATTAATTTGGGTTATGAAGGAGCCATAATGTGTTGAGTTCACATTGAAGTGATGATCTCAAAGAAAAATCTATTGAAGTGACCATACCATTTTCATTCAACTCATCTTCTAGAGTCAATGCAAAAAAGGGCAACTTTGGCCCTCAGTCTGAATTGTCCATCCATTAACATACACCCAATACTTTAACACTCTTTCTGTTTCCTTTTCCTTTATATGCCTCACTTTCATCTTATTGCCTTAAACTCAGGAAGACTTTTTTTTTTTAAAATACTTGCTAGGAAATAATTTCTTTTAGTCAGAATATGCGGTATAATTTATTATACCCCTTTTAAAAAGATAATACTACATACATCCCCTTTAATATACCAAGGGAAGAATGCATAGCACATCATCCTTTTTTTTTTTTTTAAATAATAATAATTAATTTTTTTAAATAAAAAAAAAAAGGGAAAGGAAGGGAAGTGGGGGGAAGAATACATAGTACATTATTGAATGGATTCTAGAAGTAATCCCGAAAAAGCATTTACTTTAAAGGAAAAAAAAAAGGTGCATATAACAGTGGTCAAAAGCGCACTAGTTGCTCCCATTTTTTGACTTGTGAATTTAAGAGATTAAAATTTAAGATTTAAATTTTCAGTTGTCTTCTGAATTTAATTTTGACATGTATAATAATTTCAGTTTTGATCCTAAAATTAATACTTATTTATAGTAACAATAATATTATTACAAATGGCAATTCCTAACTTATTCATTTATATTGTATTTTTATCTAACCTCTTTATGTCAATTTCATCTTTTTATATATTGTTTTATCTTTTATACTTTAATCCCATTTGTTTTGCATTTTTTTTTTTGCAAAAACAAAGATGTTTTGCAAGTTATTTTTAAAAATAAAAATAAAAATGTTTGGATAGGTATTTTAAAAATAATGTTTCTATTTTGATTTTGTAAAAACAATACAAATTCAATTTATGTTATATTAATTAAATTAATTAAAAATAATTTTTAATTACAAATAAATTAAAGAATAATTAGTAAAACATGAATAGTAATATTATAATAAAATCATAAATTATATTTCTATAAAAAAAATACTATTTGGTATAGATTAAAAATTTATAGATATTAACATCTTAATAAGACAAAATTAATTTTTTAAAAAAAGAATAATAATAATATTTTATTAAAAATGAATAATGAATAAAATTTATTTTTTAATATATAAATAAGGCAAGTTTTTCATTACATGCATACATTTAATACTCAATTATTAACATAGTATTCTAGAATGCTTTAACTTAATCTACAATTTATTAAAAAAAATTAAAATTATTAATCTCTGTCTTCCTTGATTTGGAATCTATATAACTAGTCATTACATGCATACATTTAATACTCAATTATTAACATAGTATTCTAGAGTGCTTTAACTTAATCTACAATTTATTTAAAAATTTAAAATTATTAATCTCGTCCTTGATTTAGAATCTATTTACCTAGTGAAAAAAATTCAAAAAAAATATAATCGTATGTATAGAAGAAATAGTAAAGTCATGACTCATTATATGTAAATTTTAATTTATTATTTTTTGTAGTGATTACATTTATTTTTTATTTTTCAAATTATTTTTAAAAATTATTAAATTTATTAATAAATTCAATATAAATGTGGTGTTTGTTTGTTTTGCTTAATTCTAAATAAAACTTAAAATTAAATAATGTTTAATAATGTTAAGTATTAAATTGATTAGTTTTTTAATATTTTATTTATATTGAGTATTAATAAATAAATAAAAACCAACACATTACTTTTAGTATTAAAAAAAAGTCAAATATTTTGATTTTTTATATTCAATAAAAATTTAAGAAATAAGTAATAAATTAACAAAAAAAAATATTAAATTTGAAAACAAGTTGTTTTCATCAAAAAGTTAAAAAAACAAACAATACCAAAGTGTCACTTGGTTCAAAGTTCATTTATCTAATGATAGAATTTATAAAAATATAATTATGTATAGAAAAGAAATAATATAATTATTATGAACTAATTTTTATCTATAAATTTCTAATATTAATGTGTTCATATTATTGAAGTTTCAAATTATTTTTTGAAAATGATTAAACTCATTAATGAATCTAGTGCATTGAGTCTTACTTGATTTAGAGGTTATTTGCTTAGTGAAATTTTTTTGAAAAAAATGTAATATATAGAAAAAAAGAAACTAGCAAAATTATTCAAAATAAATTTTGGTCTCACTTATTGAATTCCTTGACTTTTTAGAACTAATTAAATGGATTTTTGAGTTTCAAATTATTTATAAAAATTAATAATTTTTTGTATCAAGTATAGTCTGACTTAAATTTTGTTTGCTTAATGAAAATTTTTTCCAGCAATTTAAAAGAAATTCATATTTAAAGATTTTTTTAATGTTAATATTGGGTTGTGGAGAGAAAAAACTAATGATATTATATTTAATTTAATTTTTTTTTAAAAAAATTATTTTTATTTTTTACTTTTTAAAAAACAGATGAAAACAACTTCAACCTACTCCGTAAAAAACTTTTCCATTTCACTTTGTTTTTAAAAACTCTTACACATATGTACAAAATTATTTGCTCTTTTGAAAGGCTAAAAGATGATGAAAATCAAGAAAAAGAAATGACAAAAATATGCATTCCACAGGTATAAGATTAAGAAAATTAAAATCAGAAATAGATGATAATTGAAGGGGCTGGATTAAGAGATCGAAAAGGCAATATGAATTTCAACAGCACACGCATGGGCTGGCCACTCAATGCGCAGGAGTTTTGGTTATAGCTTTTATTTGGAGCTAATCATATGGTCTTCTACTTATAAACCTATAGCTTTTGCTTTTCGAATATTTGCATGTTATGCCTCCCCTTCATAAAGCAAGAATGGCTTGGCTTTAGCAGCCTTTCAACCCCATCAGTTAACAGAGGAATATTAGCATGGTTTACTTGTTTCCACAATAATAAACAAAAGACATTTATTAGCAAGACACTGGTTGTTATTAAACCCTTCTGCACACCCATAATAATCAGTGCGGCCATGCCCTGGTGGTCTCCACCTACCAGGAGACCAAACTCTGAGCATGGCAGCTTGTGTTGATGTGGGGTATCCTGGGCGCTCACTTTACTTACAACTAGACGCTGCAAGGAGCCACTTTCAAGGTCTTAGACTAAGACCAGTTTGTTTCCGTGCATTTAAAGACCTTGCGCTGAAAGGCATACTCTTACCATATTCGTGTTATCTTTCAAAATTGTTCTCCAAACAGATTCTTTTGCAAATATATTTAATTTTATAACCAAAGTAAAAATGATAGAAATAATTCATATATTCATATACTCTTATTCTCATAGGCATGGTGTCTTGAGGCAATTGAATTGGGAGCGACAGCATGTGGGCCAAATTTCCTGGAAGCTTTCCAAATTATTTGCTGCAAGATGTGGGTGGGGGCGAGGGTGAGGGTGAGGGGAAATAGGGGTTGGCCTTTCACAAGTGGCAGAAAACAAGTAAAATATAGACGTAATATTAAAAAAAACAAAAGGGGCTGCCGGGGAAGTAGCTAGCATCATTGCCAGAGCCCTAAAAAGACAGGTAAGGAATACCAGGAAAGGCAGAGGCCCAGACTTAGCGCTCTCGCAGGTCCACGTTATGCATGACTAATTCAATAATTTAAAATTTTAGTACTAAAATACCTAATTCAGATGATGAAATAAAATATTGAAGGCATCGTACCCAAGAATTGGGAAGGGGCCAAAAAATAAATAAATAAATAAAAAGAAGAGTGAAATTCGTGCAAATTCAGTGACATCACTTGCCTTTGAACCTGACATCATGGCTTCAAACCATGGGCTTTTGTTTGGGACAATCTGTAACCATTTGATGTCATTTTGCCTCTGCTATGTAAGGACTCATGCAAAGCCCTGCTTTTGGAATGTTGGTCCATGATAGAATTCAGAGCTGTGACGAGCCACAGTATAGAAGTTACATCTCCAGGCGCACACCACGATTTTTCATTTTTCTATATTTTTTATAAATAACTCATTATAGTGCTTTAATTTCGATCATTTTTTGTGTTTACATAATTATTTTTTAAAAAATAAAACTATTTTTTAAAACAATTTCCAAAAATGATCTTAACAGCTCAATTCTAATTTTGTTTGTTAATTATTAGTTAATCAATCTCACACCTTTTAGCTTGAAAACCGAATTTGCTAAACTCAAATGCACTTTTTGATTAGATTTGTTTGATAGACCCAATGGAAAACACGAGGAGAGGAAGGCATTGAAAATGAAAAGGGGAAGAGCAAATGAAGAAGAAAAAATAAAATAAAACGGGTTGGTGGCCTAAATATAAGTTAGAAACAGAGTGTTAAGAGGGAAAAACATGCATGGGCGTGTGAAGATGCATGCAGTGGAGATAAGCAGGTGCGCGTGACAACTCCAGCAGGCCCAACACAATAAGAAAATAGCTTAATTCCACGAAAACGACAGCTTAAAAAGGTTTGGTACAGGGTTAAAGTTCCAGTTAGTCAGAATGCTTAGGGTGTTTGATAGTCTTGGTTTGCTATTTGTATGTAAGGCTATCAATGGATGTGCCCCACCGGATAGAAAAGCTTCCAGCAATCCACTACCCCACTACTGTAATATCGGAAACAGCCCATCATTTTTTGGATGATATATCCAATTCAAATCCGGAAAATTTAAGTGAGCAAAAGCAATTTTAGAGAAATCTAAGTGGGTTAGCTTTGGTTTGTTAAATAAAATAGAGGTAAAATGAAAGATGAAACAGAAGAGCTGACACAAGGAACATCTAGGGAAGTGAGAAAGGGAACACCCAAAGAAAAGAACTTTGGAAACCCAGAATCGAGTGTAATTCCTATCTGTCCTCAGAACCAAAGTAAAGAATAACAGAAATCAGTACCATTTTGCCCTATAAAATTAGCACAAAAGCTAAAGTTTTCAGTCCATGTATTGGAGACTGGAAACACCCTCTCTCTCCCAAACCTCTCTTTCTCTCTCCCAAACCTTCTTTTATTTTTCCAAGTTTTAAAATTGGGCATGATTTGATCACTACCCAGTATTTATTTCTCCGCACCCACATGGGTAAAACTCTAAAAGAACCAGCCCATTCGCCTGTTTTTTAATCAGCTCGTGCCTGGGAACTCAAGGTGTCAGAAGATAAAACCAAGGTTTTAGAAGCTATCTCTGTGTGTGTGTGAGAGAGAGAGAGGGAGAGAGAGAAAGAGATAGAAAGAAAAATAGAAGGAAGGTGTTTGTTATTTTGAGGCTTTGAAGCTTTGGAAATGGTGAGAGAGTGAATTGGGTTTCTTAGAATGGTTGTTTTGTGTTGGATGGATTTGGTGGGAGATATGGCTCCATGGACAAAGACTAGGAATAAATGGTATTATTTTGATCACAGAAGAAGACAACACCAATGTACACAGCCACAAACAGGTTTAGCAGAAGAAACAACACAAACAATTTCCTCAAACATGGCTTCTAGCTACTGCAAGATCTTCCCAATCATTCCCATTTTTGTATCTTTTCTTCTTGTTGCTTCCTCCGTCTGTCCAGTCCATTCCTCCGAAACCGACCGCCCAGCCAATCAAACATTCCGGCCTGGGGAGGAGTTAGAGAAGTTGAAGATAATAAGAGACCATCTCCTGAAGATCAATAAGCCTGCCGTCAAGACAATTCAGGTACTTTCCTTGCTCTACAATGATGCTTTTCCTTTTCTACAAGCTTTCTGTTTCATCTTCCTCTGTTTTTGCTTTGGGTTTTTTCCGCTGTTCGTTAATGTTTCTTTCTCTTTCTATTGCTTAGAGTCCTGATGGTGATCTGATTGATTGTGTTCTATCTCATCTGCAACCAGCTTTTGATCATCCACAATTAGAAGGACAGAAACCATTGGTAATTCAGTTTTTCTTCCCGACCAATTTTGATTATTTTATTTTTCTTTAGGTTTTGGAATTCTCATTTTAGAGCTGTACATGGGAATTCGAGCAGCAAGTGTTCATTTCTGTCTTGATTGCAGGATCCACCGGAGAGACCGAAAGGCCATAACCCAACAGGTGCAGTATCAGAAGATTTTCAGCTATGGAGTTTTTCTGGTGAGTCGTGTCCAGAAGGGACAATTCCAATCCGAAGAACAACTGAAGAAGATGTTTTAAGAGCGAGCTCTATTGGAAGATTTGGAAGAAAAGTAAGGCGACATGTTAGAAGAGACTCCTCCAGCAATGGCCATGAGGTTAGTGTTTGAAAAAAACTAGAGAAAACATAGGAAAACCCAGAAAATTTTTCCTAGAGAACTCAGAAATTTAACCAAACATCCCAGAAGCAACCGACTAAAGAAAATGGAATATAAGTTTTGATAATTGTCTGTTCTTAAGCATACCAATGAAAGAAGGATTGAGCAAAGAAAGAACTGGTTCTCATCTTTTTTATGCATGTGTTTTGAATTTGAAAATGAATCCAGTTTGATTGCTACTATCCTTGAATTTCTCATTTTCCAAGTCTGATACTCCTATTCAATCAAAATTAACTAAAATTCCCGGTCTTTCATGAACTGTCAAAATCTCATGGGCAACAAACTCTATCTTTCATCATTCAAAACCAATTTCCTTTGCACAAAAATTAAGGAAATATAGAAACTAAAATATCATGGCTCAGAGTATCACCAAGAAAAATTTATGTTCTTGTCCTTCTTGAACAAAATAGGAAATTTTAGTAGCTGGGTGTTCTTTACTTCATTCATTAAATACACATCACAGTCCTGTTTATAGTAATTGCAGACTTTCATGGTTTCTCTGCTTGGAGCAGCTTCACTCATTTCAAAAAAAGAGAGAAGAAGAAAAAAAAAAATCATTAAATTCAGAGGCTTCCCATATGAAACTATATGAGATCGGAAAATAAAAATCACCAGGCATCAGAATTTAATTGTATAGCTGTGTGTTCCTAGATGTCTGAATTATTGTCATGTCACATATTAATTGTCTTCTTTCTTTTTCTTTGAACGTTTGTGTCACAGCATGCAGTTGGGTATGTGACTGGAGATCAGTACTATGGAGCAAAGGCCAGCATAAATGTGTGGGCACCCCGGGTGGCTAATCAATATGAATTCAGCTTATCACAAATGTGGGTCATCTCCGGTTCATTCGGCGATGATCTCAACACCATTGAAGCTGGCTGGCAGGCATGTTCTTGCTCTTCTGATATTGATTTTTCTCCTAGAAAGGAAAGCTTACTCGAGTTATTTCAATTTTGAACTTGAACTGGAGAATACATGAGAAACCCTCCACAAGCCCTACCTCTACGCCAAGCCTTAAGCTTTACCATTGTTAGTATCAGCTGGACAGTGGGTACCATGAGTTCCAATTATACCTCATGATAAAAGAAAAAGAAAAAAGTAGCCATAAAATTTTACCTTTTCCTTCCAAATGGATTCCATGGAATTATTTTAGTAGATGAGCTTTATGCTGAAGCTTGCCAGTTTGCGAAACCAAGTGAAATTCTAGCATCATAATGTCAATACCATGACTTCTCTGGAAAGGCTTTTAATTTAGATTGCTTTGTCAAAACACATCAAGATGGATATTTATTTTTCTCATTAAGAGCAGTTATTACAGCTCAACCACCTCTTGATTTCATTGAATTTTTGTATTGTAGCCATAGATGCCAATTCATTTATTTTTCTGCAGGTTAGTCCAGAACTCTATGGGGACAACTATCCTAGGTTCTTTACTTACTGGACTGTAAGTGGAATCATTTTTTAGCTTCTTTTCTTTCCCTTCCTTTCCCTTCATTTCAGGAAAATAAGATTGATTTTATTAATATATACAGACTGATGCATATCAAGCCACTGGATGCTACAATCTGCTATGCTCAGGCTTTGTTCAGACCAACAATAGGATTGCAATTGGGGCTGCCATCTCTCCAACCTCGTCATACAAAGGTGGACAATTCGATATCAGCCTACTGGTCTGGAAGGTACTTCAAATTTTTTTGCCCTCTTCGTTTTTTATCAGCTTACTGTGTTCGATAGAGCAATTTTATCATGCACTGATTTTTTCTTTCTTTCTTTCTTTTGACCATTGTATGAATTATTACGTAGTAATGGTTTTTATGATATAAAGATTTATGTGAAAAAGAAATGCTTAAGAAATTAAGTTATTTTGTGGACGAATTTTCCGGGAAAGAAAGGAAGAAAGGAGTGAAGTAGAAAATACGGTTTTTGTTGTATTAACATGATGGAAGTATGGACAGTTTTTACCGTTATTTGGTAAAGTTTTGTTGGCACGGCTTGAGAAACAAGAGTGGGGAGTCACACTCATTAGTCATTACTCATACATCACTAAACCCCCTTTACGCATGGATTTTATTGTAATCCAAGCAACACGACCATCAATTTCCGGGTCCCACCTACATCCTAGACGTGGACAAAAAATTTTGACGGTCGCTGGTAACACAGGACCATCCGATGCTTAATACGGTTCATCAAGCAAGTAAAATATTCACCCCAAAGTCATCGAATCGGACGGCCGGGGCGGGCCCTCCACACATATTTAGATGCACCACTAGCACAGTGAAGTTCTAAGTTCTAAAGGGAGGCGATCCATGTTTAGACTAACATGCGCCACCTCGGAACATTACACGCGTGCACTGATACTCTCATAGAATAACCATATCAACCCTCTCATGCTTTCTTTTGTGCTGTGCAAGATTCTCTCTTCCTTTGCAAGCAAAAGCGTTCCTGACTCCCTTTACCTTTTTCCAACCTTTAATTATACGCGAAAATTTCCGATTTCTTTTGTTATAATTTTTGCAAACGTAATCCTAAAATTCAATTTCTGTCGGGTCGTAGGATCCGAAGCATGGGAATTGGTGGCTGGAATTCGGGTCGGGCGTGCTGGTGGGTTACTGGCCGTCGTTCTTGTTCACACACCTGAGAAATCATGCGAGCATGGTGCAATACGGAGGAGAAGTAGTGAATACAAGGCCATCAGGCTTCCACACATCAACGCAAATGGGAAGTGGGCATTTCGCCGGAGAGGGTTTCGGAAAAGCCTCTTATTTCCGGAACTTGCAGGTCGTGGATTGGGATAATAGCTTGATCCCATTATCTAATCTCCGAGTCTTGGCCGACCATCCGAATTGCTACGACATCCAAGGAGGGATTAACAATGTGTGGGGGAATTATTTTTACTACGGAGGTCCCGGAAGAAACGTGAGATGTCCCTAAAGGGATCAAGGATCAAGAATCAAGAATCAAGATTCAAACCAAGGTACATGGGCGGAAAGCTTTCTTTTTGTAAGTTTTTTTTTTTCTTGGGGTGATTTGGGTTTCCTCTCGAGATCGATTCTTCGAGCTTGGGCTATTCTTATATTTATTTTTGTTTCTTAATCAATTTTTTTTTTCCTTTTTAAAATCTAACAGGTGATCCATTAATTATACCACCTTTAGGGAGTTGTGTAAATTTGGGACAAAAAAAAAGAAAAAAAAGAAATAGTGAATATAGTATGGTTTGTGATTTTGAATTGGGCCTTGGTCTCGATGTATGGTTTGGGGGTCAATTTTATTAGCAAGGAAATGGAGAGGGCATTGAATTGGGGGACCACACCCCCTACAATCACAAAAACATATACCTCTAACCACTGTCTTAATTAAAAGTCGCATCAACTCTAAAATTGAATGCCCTGCCTCGAGCACACCCATATATGTCCTGTTCAATACCAAAAGTCTTAGTCTTTCTTTCCAGCTGGAGCTAGCGGGAAAAATGGTGGATACTTGTCTTCATAATTTTATATTCTGCAACACTTTGGGCACTAGTCTACAAATAGACTTGTCTGTCTTAAGTGTTTTTCTGGACTTAATTACTTAAGTATTTTTAGATTGAGTCAGTGGGGCATGGCATGGATACAAAATATATCTACTAAAGTGGGAGTAATCCTATAAGAAATTAAGACGAAATGAATCTGACTTCAAGGTCTGAACCCCAAAAAGTAATCAGGAGTAATATAATAAAGCACTGATGCCACCTTCCATCGTATCTTTTTCTTGGAGTCCACGGTATCCCTTAAATTCAAATATGCAATTTCAAACTAAGATTTAATGTTTTGTATTCCCGAATCCCAACAGCTTAATACAACTAAGACTGATTATAACAAGTCTTTACCCGTCTTATCATTTTCATCTCAAGTCTTTTGAAGCTTCTTCTGGAAAATCAACGGGCATGGTCACCCAAGAGGATTGTTTTTTCCACAAGGCCATTCTGCCACTAAAGTAATCTAATCCATGGTGTAAACTGTGTCATATTCACAAACCTTGATGTTTATGGAAATAAGAGGCATTCTAAGGTTATTTGCTTGTTTGCTTGTTTTTTTAAAATTATTTTTAAGTTAAACAAAAAAAAAAAATTGGAAGGGAAAGAAAGATATTTTATTATTATTATTATTATTATTTAAAAAAAATATTTGGCAAATTATTTCAAAATGACATTTTGAAGAGAGAAAAAAAAAAATTATTTGCATAAATAAATTTTAGTTGTTTTTTCTTTAATTTTATATAAAAAAATCTTAATTCAATTTATATAATATTAATTAAATTTAATTCAAATCTTATTAAAAAGAAAAAACTGTTTTATGATTAAAATAATTTTGAATAAAATAGAAAATAAATTTTTTATTAAAATATAATACTATTTTAATATATATAATATAAAATATGGATATTAACATCTTTGTAAAAATATAATTTGATTTTTTTATTAAAAATGAATGATAATAATTTTAAAATAACAATGACTAATAATATTTTATTTAAAATAAAATTTTAAATTATTTTTAAAAACTACTAGATATATTAATAAATCTAAAACATTAAATACAAGTTAATTTTGAGTTCATTTCTTTAATGAAAAAATTCATAAAATTATAATTATGTATAGAAGATAAACAAGAGTCTAATTATGGATTAGTTTTAGTACCTAAATTTCTAATAGTAATTGAGCTAAATAAAGTAAAAAATAATATCATTCTGAATTAGTTTTAGTATAAAAATATTAAGTGGTAATTGATTTGAGGGTCATATTATTTTTTTAAATTAATAGACTTGTTAACAAAGTGAACATAAGTTTTACTTAATTTTTGAGTAAAAATATTAGCAAAAATATAATTCTATGCATAAGAAAAACAACAACGATATTTTGGATTTTATTGAGTTTGGTGACTTTGTAATATTAATTAAATAAAAAATAATTATTATACATATAAGAGAAATTGATAAAATCATTCTAGACGAATTTTGATCATTACGTTTTAGTAATAATCCAACCAAATAATTGAATCAATTTTTATATATTTAAATTATTTTTAAAAATTAATAAATCTAAGATATTTAAAATCCATCTACTCGATGAGAAGTTTAAAGAAGTTAGAAAAATTTTAGAAAAACGCGTAAGATTCAAAGAGAGATCATATTGGTTGATGGGTAGGACATAAAAATTATATTATCACTTTTTAATTTTTTTTTTTAAATTTCTTCATGCCCTTTTATAGGTAACAACAATTTCTGCTTACTCTTTAAAATTGATTTTACGCTTCATTTTTTTGCTTCAAAAAATTGTTTTACGGTCAAACAGTGCTATGAATTTTTTAAAAACATGTGTTTTTTTTTTTTAAATCAAAATTTATTTTTAATTCACACTGCCAAACTAGATCCTAAATCCTCTCATGGGCATTGTACGTCTCAACATATGAAAACTGGCACTGCGCTAGCATCCAAAAATAACGAAGAAATGTGATCATCATTTTCATACTAATCTTCGCACTAACAAAAGCGATGGAAGCAGTTATCATCCAGTATCATTACCAACAGTAACTGATCTAGAATACCAGCTGAACATGACAAAAAGTAGCCATCACAAAGATCACAATTGGCTTTGCTGATAAACTAGAATATGACATACATGGAAATCTGCCTCCTTTGGAAATAAATGAAACTTAAAGATGAATACTCCAAGGGACCAGCCCCAACCACTACCACAACATCTCAAGAATCATTCGTTGAAATTGGGAAAATGATGACCTGAATTTACATATCATAAACAATGAAGATACCAATACCCCACCAAGAAATTTTGGATGGCAACATGGTATAACAGTTCTCTCATGTCATGAGCCCACAATAATTAGTCCATGACAACCCTGGCCAAGAGTATATCAAGCAATTACCTGTTTCCTATAATAGAAAAAGACTGCTTTTATTCTGCAAGACAAATTTCAAACAGCCGACCGTTGAACACGGTTTCACACTGAGACAATAACTTGGACGGCAAGGTGGTCCTTTAGTCAATGTGGGCAGACAAGCTTGTGCCTCTTTGCTTGAACTGCAAGCGAAAGAATGGCTAGGAAATGGATGAAGAGAGTGTTAGTAACAGTGGGTTGGCAAAAGATTTCTAGTGTCTGATGAAAATATTTGATGGATCCTAGTGGCTGGTCCTGCTTCCTCTTAATTGAATCCAACCACCATAACAAATAGGGACTGACAATGATGCCCATTCCCGACATGTAGCAGGCTGATAAGTTGACACGTGGTTGGGCATTTAACTTACAGCTTGCTGCTACAATCATGGGGGCGTGGGCCTTCCTACATATTTCACTGGATGATGTGTTATTGTCATAGTATCTTATACCATTGGCTGCAAGCATGCAATTGAACTGCAGGAGTACGATTGATCACAGTTTGACATAAGGGAATACTATGACAAGGCAATTCTTAAATTGGATTGCACATGTATGATGTATCCTTCTATTGTTAGGAGGAGGTTGGCAGTCAGGCTAAGCCTATCACCTTGACCACGTGTAGAAAGGAGGTTGGGTTGTCACATTAAAGCCCAAAGAAAATGAATGCATTTTATTGAGGAAGTTTTTTCAAAAATCAACATATGAATCAGAGTTGAAGGAAAGTTAATTAACAATTAACTTTTGAATCGAAGTGGAAGCAGCAAATAGTTAGATTTCAGATGAAAGCATCATTGTATCACTTCCTAACCAAAATCCTAGTGTCTAAACTTCATCTAGACTGAAGAAATTGCTCCTAGTATTCAAATCAAATGATACCAAGAATCAGACACTCGGACCAGATTTTTCACAAATTGTGAAAGAATAAAAAAATAATAGAGTATGCTACATTCTAATTTCCTAAATAATTTGAGAGAAGGAAGAAAATGTAGGCACAAATTTGGAAATATTTCCTCATTTCGTGGTTCTGGAATTTGAAACCATGGGTCTCACATTACTTACATAGCATCAACACAATATCTGCAGAAACCATATCACCAGGTCTCGGCTGCAGGATTAGACAGTCTGTATTCAAGTATAGGGTCCACCTAACGTCTCACTGCATTAACTATTTTGCTCCCCTGCCAGGCAAAGTGGGAGAAATTCCTAAGAATGGATCAGATGATTAAATGTGATAGAACAATAGCCAGTGCCGCCCTTGCAAATTGAGGGAGAAATGCACATTCTTTTGATTCATTGAGAGCATACTTCTAGCTTGTGGATCATAATTTTTTCTCTGTTTGTAGGGTTTCAGGTTCAGCCTTGCACGAATAAGGCTATGATGCCTTTTGATGGTGTGATGGTTTGTAAAAATGAATCACATTTATTTGTGTTTGACAATGTGGAAAGAGAGAAACAAAAGAATTTTCAAGAGAGTGCAAGCAATCAGAGTTGGGATAGTGGCTTAAGAGAAGCAAATTCAACTACCATTTTAGATTTTGTAGATAGTTTTGTTGCAGCTTTTCTTATCTTCTTTGGTGTTGTGCTTTGTATGCTCCCTACGTATTGCGTTGCCCCACTCTTTTATTAGGTGTTTCGTCAATGGTATTTTTTATTTGCCTAGCTAATAATAATAATTTTAGTTTAGGCTTCTCTTGTTTTCTTTGGTGGTGTGCTTTGTATGCTCCTTATATGTATTGTGTTGCACCCACTCATCGATGGTGTGCTTTTGTATGCTCTTGATATATTGTGTTGCCTCCATTCTTTTATTAGGTGTTTTACTTTGTGGTATTTTTTATTTGCCTAAATAATAATAGTGGAAAGGAAAGAACTATCATGTTCTCCTGCCAAGATCATGCTGAAGGTCCTAGCTAGCCCCTAAACCAACTTAGCTCACTCAATGGCCACCAAAGATGTGATCATGTGGTAACTTAGTCCAGTTACTAAACCAACTTAGTTCACTCAGTGGCCGCCAAAGATGTGATAGGTTGGTAAAGGAGTGTAGTAACTTAGCTCAATAACACAGAAATTTCTTTAGGCTCAGAGTGCTCAAGAGTATAGGAAGAGCTAGATTTGGTGGACCAAAGATCAAAACAAACCACTGAAACTACCTTCTGGGAAGAGATACCATACGTTTAGGATTAGGTCACTCAGTTGTGGTTTTGAGATTTTGAGAGCTTTTCCGATAAAATATATCCAAAAAGTGGTAGCTGTAAAAGTAATTTGACATGTATAGCTGTTGAAAAACTATTTCTAAATTTATGACAATTTGTTAAGCACTAAGTAGGAAGTCATCTATTCTAGAAACAACTTCAGTGTAATTTCAACTGTCATATTTTTAAAATTACTATTAGAAAATGTTGTATTTGGTAAAAAAATTAGAGCTGAAAAACTATCTCTAAAAAATTTTAAACCTAATCATCCAATGAACTTCATCTACTCCTTGTTCAATTTCCATTCCAAGAAATCCTCCTTTTTCTGATAGGCCAATTGTCATTCCAAGAAATCAACTTTACTGCTCCTACACCCAACATATCTACATGAACAAATGAGTTATAACTTCAATTGTTTTTTTCCCTGGAAGATTAGAAATGTTAAACCACGCCCCCACCCCACCCCACCCCTTCTCTCCCTTTTAAAACCCTATTCTATCTTAATAGTTTGAACCTTGAACCTCTCATCATGAGGTCAACTGAGAAGCTACGGCAGTTTATCTAATAAAAAACAGGCCACTAAATCAGTGGGACACTTATTTTTTGATAGGAAACAGAGGAGTGAATCAACAGGACACACATATTATGGATCTACTACATTATTGGTCTCATTTTTTTCTTTTTTTATCATAAACAAACATTTATTTATATGAATAAAAATTGCAAATGAAGGATGATGGATCCTGCCCAAAATATACAAACTCTGATCAAAAGAAAAGGAGAAACCTTCTCCAAAATACAGGAAGTATACGTCATTTAATTACCACTTAGGAGTTGACCAAAATGGACCCAATGCAATGTTCCTCCCTTTGCAGTCTTAACCCATACTACATTATCAGTTTTCAAAGATAACTAATAGAAAGAAGGGGCAATTTTATTACCAAAATAGAATATCAAGAAAATAACATTCAAAATTATCTCAGCAGGATCAAAATTCTGAGAATAAATTAACAGATGAACAGAACTTACTCCACAGACACCTCTTCAAGCAACTTCTTACAGGAATCACTAACCTCCACATTCTCCATCTTCAGTCGCCGGCGCAGCACAGGACTTGTCCTTCCAGCTGCAGCATAAATTCTGATCAATGATTCAAACACCTCAACCCCTAGATCCTCCACAGCGCTCTTCAGAATCTCAAGAAAACCTTCTGCACCATCAACATCCTTTTCTTGCTCAAAATGCTGCATAAAAACTCCAATAATCTCAGTTGATGGGACCCACTTTTGGCCATCTCCTCTACCAGTTGAAATCGCATTAGCAACACAATCAACAGCCTGTTTCATTTCCCTGTTCTTCAAATGATAAGCAAGGAATATCTCCCAGGTCTTAGCATTAGGCTTGGCCCCTCTCCTGCGGGCATGCTCTTTGAGCTCTTCAGCTTTCTCTAGCAAACCTTCTTTAGCATAAGCTCCTATTAGGGCATTTGCCACCCTGATATCATAAAACGAACACCCAGAGTCCCATTCCCGGAAACATTTCTCAGCACCTGGTAAATCTTTCAAATTAACCAAGACCTGAATCATATTAAGATAGCTCACATTTGCCGTTTTAGGAAAAGCCAGCCTTAAAGAACGCCATACCCGATAAACTTCAAGCAGATTCCCAATTCTGCCATACAATGTGATTAGAAATTGGAAAGCAGTAAGGTCTCGGCATGCATTTCTCTTCTCCAACTCCTTAAGAGCCTTTTCCGCTTTTTCAAATACACCAGCATCAACATAAATTGAAGCTAAGTTGCTATAAGTTGTCCAATCACTGGCCACTCGACCATCCCTCTTCATCTCCTCAATTACCCTCTCAACACCAGAAATATCATTAACAGCAGCAAGGGCCCTCATCCAAATATTGTATGTGTAAGAATCTGGCATGATATCCAAACTCTTCATTTCTTGAATGATAGTTGGAATCTTTTCAGGCTGGCCAATTTTTGTGTAGAGGGTCATCAGGCTATTATATGGCATAGAGCTTAGGCCCAACTTCAGCTCCTTCATCCTTTCCATGAGAGCTTCTGCTTTTTCAGTCAATAATTCTTTGCAGTAACAATTGAGAAGAGCACCATAAGTAAGATGGTTCTTTGATGTTTCAGGAAGATCAATGAAGTAATTTTCTGCGGCAGCAACTCCTCGAGTTTTGGTAATCAAATCAAGATATATAGCTTGATCACTGATTGTCATGTTCATGCCCCTTTTAGCCATCGTTTCTGAGAGCTGTACATCAACAAAATAAGTAATCTACAACTTGCAGGTATGTATTAGAACAGAACAATAAGTCTGATTGCAAGAAACATCAGAGAAGAGCCAACAAATAGCACTGATCAGCAGCAGAACTTTGTTATTAAACCAGAAGCCAAAAAGTCGTGATAGATAAAGCAAGTGAAAATTCATTCCTGAGTCGGTACTGTCGTTGTTAGATAACTGAATTCCAGGGGGGAAATTATGGAAACTAACTTTAGGGTTAGTTTTTTTTTTTTTTTTTGCTTGGGAGGCATTTTGAGGGAAAATTATGACGTTAGAGTTACCAAAGAGGAGAGGTTGGACTATAGCTAACCAGTGTTGAGGAGTTGGCCAATCATATAATGTGTAGCTTGTAGTCTTTGGTACTTATTACTCTAGCTCTTTAATGTGTTATGGTGTTGCATTGCATGTTGAAAGATGTTTTGTCACGGTGGCACGGGACTTTTTTAGGGAAAAAGCAAAGAAAGGCCCAGAAGTTACTCTGATTATGTTTGATCTAGACTATTTGGCAAAAAGGAAAATGAAGAACTTTTTAAGGCTTAAAGCAATTGATTCAATTGTTAAAAGATTCTTTTATTTGGACATCCTTCCCTCAATGTTCTAGTATATAACACCGGTTGGCCAATGTTCACCCCTTTTCATAAGTTAGTTACTTAGTTCAAATTCAATACAATTTACCAAATAGCCTCCCAAGCCAAAAGGCCCACTTCTGAGAAGGCATTGAAACCACACTTTTTCTTAGCAAGAATGACTCTCCTACGATGATATCAAGGATCAAAAGAAGGATTTAATTGGAAACCTCTAATCCTTAGCACAATTCCATGCCAACTTGTCCTCATAAGGCACAACCTCTATGGCAAGTGGTTCTCTTATCCTTTATATGGTTTTTATTATTGGAGAGGAATGCTAGGATATTTGAGGGTAGATGGAGCTCTATGGACATCATTTGGGATTTGATTTACTTTTTCTCTTCCCTCATTTGCGAAGCCTTTCACAAATATTCCTTTGTATATTTTAATGTAAGATTGAAATAGCACTTACTACTTAAAGAGGTCAAAGAAGAAAGTTATGATTGATTAGTCACCCCTTTCTATAGGTTTGGTGGAGTTAAAACTTTGACAAATGTTCTTTGAATAATCATGGATAGCTAGGTATTAGAGGCTCGATAAGAAATCATTCAAACACAGTATTGAAAGCTTACTCCAAACTAGTAGGAGCGGGATCAATTATTGAGCAAAGATATTAGTGTTATTAGAGGTTTTTCCATAGGCCAAAACTTTGTGTCTGTCCAATCTAACTGTAGAGGAAGATTCTACTATTGTAATATCTTGGATGTCTAATAAGAAGAGAGACTCATGGAAGTTTGATATTTGAATACACAAAATCACAGTGAGCTAGGATGATCCTTCTCTTGGGTTCTTCATTCAACTAATCAAGTTAAAAACAAGTAAGCCAAACAAGGAGCAAAGCAGTTGGTTTCCTTTGTTGGAGATTTTCTTTCCCCTTGAATGTATAAACCTTCCCTACTATGAGGTCATTATTTTATTTTCCTTGTGTTAATGGTCATCTAGTTTTTTTTGTTTTTTTTTTTTTTTTTTTTTTTTTTTTTTGTGGAGTAGGATGCTTGTTTACATCAATCATATTGCTTGTCCTACTTGTATTTATTATTTAATGAAGATAGTTATTTACAATAAATACAAAAAAGTCACAACCCCCTAAGCACCACTAACCCTTAATGAAGATATTTATTTACAATAAATACAAAAAAGTCATAACCCCCTAAGCACCACTAACCCTTAAGTAACCTCAAGGAAAGACTTTTTTTTTTATAAGCAAAAGAGCAATATAGATTAAGGAGCCAAAAAGAGGTTACGCCAAGTACACAAGAAGTATACAAGTGCACTTCAAAGCAAGAAACAAGAAATCCCTCTCCTTAATAACAACCTAACCAATTGATAAAATCAATTATAGAGAAGGACTCTTGCACTAGACCCCTTTTAACTCTTGATTTGAAAGCTTAACATTTTCAAAAGCCCTTCTATTCCTCTCTTTCCAAATAGTCCAAAATAAACAAAGAGGAGCAACATTCCATGCTTCTTTCTCCTCTTTCCTTAAGTAGGCTTAAGGAAAGACTTAAAGCCTATTAACTCTCCATCATGAAAGTTCCTCCAAAAATGAGGTTTCCAATGGTCACCTCCACCAAACTCCTCTCACTTTAAGCAACCAAAGCTTCCTTAGTCTCAAGGATAACAAAATGATAGGGGCAGAGGCACTCAACAAGAAGTCCCCACAACAAAACTTATATGAAAACCAAGTTTGCTAACCATCATCCACAATAATCTAGTTCTTGTATGGAAACTTAACCATGCTCCCCATATTTTTGACAAACCCACTCCACACCTCTCCTTTCCCTCCTAAGAGCATCAAACCTCAACCTCTTCTTTGAACTGTCCAAGAATAACACATTTCTATAATCTATCCCACTTCATTGCAAATTAATACCATTTATTAAGACCTTGATTAAAGACCCTAGTTTTTGTCCTAAGATTTTTCAAATTTTTAATTAAATTCTTTATGTTGTGATTGGTGTGTATATTTATTTTTCGGTCAGGATACATTATTTAATTAATGTAAAAAAAATATATATATATGGAGGATTCTCATTTAAAGGGACAAAAAAATGAAAATTTAAATAGGAAACTTGAAAAACTATAGTTTTAAAAGGCTTAAGGTGCATCAAGGCGCAAAGTCCTCCTGAAGCCTAAGGAGCAAGGCGCACCTAAGGCGCGGGCTTTCATGAAGTGAGGTGCATCCTATTTTACATATATATTTTTATATAATATAATCAAGTGCCTGAAAATTTTCCTCTATTTTTCCCCTTCTTCTCTTCTTCACACTATTCAGGAGGTTAGGGCATTTTTTTTTTGTGTTTCACAAGTCCAAAAAGAGCATATATTAGGTTCTAGAAGAAGAACAGGTGAAAACGACATCGTTTTCTGCCTTTTTAAAATAATAATAATAATAATAAGGCTCCAAAACGACGTCGTTTTGGTCTCAAGAAATTAAAAAAAAAAAAAACAAAACCCTCCTCGTTCTCCCTCTACTACTCTACAACTCATCGCCGAAAGGTGAAAAGATGACTAGAAAAAGAAGAAGAAGAAGAAGAAGACAAAGGATAGAGGCGCACCTATTGGGGGCGTCACACCTAGCCGGAGGCGAGTGCCTTGTGCGCCTAATCAGCACCTCCATGAAGGGGTGGTGCTAGAGGGTGGCATTGCACCTCCTGGAGCCTAGGCGCGTCTTTCATAACTATGTGAAAAAACTACAAATAATTAAAAATGGTGTTATTATCATAGACATGAAGACTTTTTTTATTGGAAAATTATAGAGATGGAGACTTTTAAAGACTGTCTAGTGCATTCAAGCACACGGGATGATTAAATGAGGAAGTAGTAGAAATATGTCTAAGGTAAGTTTGGGTTTCCTAAAATGATAAAGGATAGATTAGTATTTGAAGCCTATCGAGTGGCATAAGAATGAGTTACTCTAAAACATTCCTTTTAGTTGCCACCACTCAATTTAAAAGTGGTTTACAAAGAGAAAGAGGAAGAAAATGAGAGAAAGTTCAAGGAGAGACCATTCAATATTTTGGAACTCCTCCTTAGGTAAGAAATTTCCTCTTTATATCTCTTTCCTTACATCTTTGTCTATTTTGTTGTTGAATTCATGGAACATATGTACTGAAAGTTGAATTACCTTTACATAAATAATTGAATTAAATCTGGTTTATGAAAACCTACTTTTTGTTTCTAGAAGACTTCTCTACTTTCCTACTGGTTTCCAAGTTGTTTGAGTGATGAGAATTTATACGAAAATGTTTTCTAGGTTACATGTGGGAATTTAGCATGAGTTTAATGCCACTAACATTAAAGAGCACAAAAACTAAGCTCTTTAACTTTCAGTAACATAAATGCTAATTTCATGGGTTCGAGATGATGAACCATAGTGGAAATCTCAAATTTAGATTAAATGTGAGAAAGCGGGTTTATAAAAGGGTTTTATGCTATTAAATCATACTTAACAAAAACAAGGGATTTAATCTCAAGATGAAATGCAAAAGAGGTAGCAATTTGTTGTTTGGATTGTTTGGATGCTGGGGAAATTGGGTAAAGACTATTAAGAGAATGGAAAATGATTCCAATTCTCTCAAATGCAAGAAGTACTAAGAATACCTTGTAAAAATCATAGGATTAATTTAGGATAACCGATTCAAACAACAAATTTGCTAAGAAGAGTTTTGAAGGTTTTTTAGAAGGAGAAAAAAAGGGACAAATTTGAGTGTCTTTGGTTGCTGGGCAAACCAACAAACAGCATGTGTTTTCATGGTTTGGAGCTGGCCAGTTCTCCTCTATGGGCAGGAAAATTTGAAGCCAGTCAGTTGGCCCATAAGGGGATCAATCAGTCCTGGGGAATTTAGGTAGATTGATCAGCCAATGCCATTTTTTGCTACTGGGCTTGATTTTTTTTTTTTTTTTTATTTGTTAAAGGTTCATTAAACTAGTAATTGAGTAAAGAATGTTGTCAAACTTAGTTGAAGAAATCTTTCAATTTTATTACAAATAAAGCTTGAGAAATCATATTTTTTAGTATGGTTGAATCCATCTTCGTAAGGCAAAAACCATAGTTTTGTCTTTTAGATGTTCTTTGGAAATGATAATATTGTACACAATTTTCATAGCATTTGGCAAAGCTAAGTCATTGGGTTTTCAATTAAGAAATTTTTCGGTTATGGTAAGGTTCGGCTAGTGATGTGTAGCCTAAATTTTGGGAAGGGTAAAATAACTATTTCATTGTACCTAAGTTATATTACATACCTTTATTCTATTAGGACAGGATTCTAATTAACGGGACTACAATTGTGGAGAATTTTGTTTAGTCATTGATCAAGCAAGAGAGTAACTTTATATTCTTCAAGATTTTTCCACATAATTTATAAACATCCCTTTTTTTGTGTGTTAGGTTCTTAAAGCAAACAAGAGGATTTTATTAGGGTATAGCAATAGTTTTGTGAAAAAAGAAATGCAAAAAGTTGTGGATGCTCATTTCTTCATGCTTATTCAGGTGTGTATGGAAAGAGGTGAAGGGAAGAGCTTTTGAAGGTCTCAAGAAATCAGAGTTCGCCTTCAAAGACAATGTATTTTGGTCAAGGGGATATAAAAGACAGAATACTTTCTCCCTTTTTTGGGAAGCAGGGAGGGAATGCAATGGTTGTTTAATTATAGGGTTCGCTGAGTTCTGGCCTTCTGTAGTTTTGTCCTTCTTTTTGTCTTCTTCTTCTTTTTTTTTCTTTTTCTTATGGATTCTCATAGTTTTTTCTACTGCAACCAAAATCTAGAAATCATGGAAAATATGGAAAGAAAACACAACTTTCTATCACAAAATCATTCATCCAAACAACACTTTATAGGATATTCAACATAATTTGCATTTATTTCTCATGAGACAAGAATTAAATATATATGTATATATATATAGATATATATCAATCAAACAAATTCCTCTTTCCAACATTGCCCCAGCATAAAAATTATCTGCGGAACACAGCCAACAGATATTACTGGTGAATTTCTTCCTACTATTTCAAAAAATTTCATGGTGTTGGGATCTCCATCCTTTCCAGAAATCTCATCAAATTCGAAAGGGTCTGTCAGGCATAGGCAATGCAAGAACCAATGGTCATGTGGCAGAATAAATGAGACTTTAGAAAAATGAAATTTCTTATTTTCAATATAAAAGAAGCTGTACAAGAAGCCCCATGTCCATGACCGTGAGTTTGGGGAGGGCGAGAGGTTCCTGCGCATTCTTATGTATCCCAACTCATAAAGATATCTATCACAGTCAATATATACACCTCTCACTGGGATTATCATTTTCATGTGATCATTGGTGCCACATTTTGGAATTCCATTTCAACGGAAATTGAAAATTCTGATTCTACAGTGGAATCGTTTTTGTGGTTATGGTGCATATCGAATTCAAACTCAATTCCATAAGATCAAAGACTGGCCCTAGTTCTTAAAAATGGCCTTTTCCGAATCAGAACAGAAACGTAAATCTGCTGAAAAACAAACAGAAAATAAACCCGATTTATAAACTCAAACCCTACGGTACTCAAACGGAAATCAGAGCACATATGGATACAGGTTAGCGTAAGAGGCATACCTTAAGTGCAGGATAGAAGCGCTTGCGGTCGCGAAGCTTCTTGACAGTGTCACCGACCTCCCATTTGAAGACTCGCTTGTAGCTCTTGAGGAAATGATTCAACTGTTGTCGTACGCTCACTTCAGAGCTACCATCTTTAAACAGTCTATCGTAAAGGGCTTCTTCCAAGTGCTTCTTCGAGCGCTTCGCAATGTTCTTGGTACGACTCAACTGTGGCATCGCCATTTTGAGCCGCTAGGTTTAGGGTTTCTGTTTCGGAGCTGTTGCTGTGGAGTTCACAGTGTCGAAAATCAAATGATCAAAATGGTAGGAAAAGATTAGCTCCAAGCCTGCAGCTGCAGACCATGGTTCTGGGCTAACTAATTGGACCTTAATTGATTTGGGCTTGGTCAAGGTGAACAAAAAGGGCTTAGGCTTTCCCCCAAATTGGATTGGGTTCGCGTGGGCTTACTAGAAGTAATCGTGTGCTCAAATTGGGCTTGGCCCGCTTGACTGGAAAACTGAGGGCCTCAATGTGATTATTTCTGAACAGAAAGGGCAGGGGCACCATTCGATAGTAAACTTTACAAGGTTTTTTATTAAGACTCGGATTTGTTAGAAAATTACATCAAGATCGTCGGACTAAGAGTACGTTTCATAATATTTCTCTTCCAAGTATTTTTATAGTAAGCATTTATTCTAAAAGCGCTTTTCAAAGAATCACTTATCCAATATTTACTATAAATGATTTTTTAATTTTTAAAATTTTTTTTAATTTTATTAAATATCTAATTTTTAAAAAATAAAAATACTTTTTAAAAACATTGTGAAATGGATTTTTTTCTTTAAAGACAAAAATAATAATAATTTTTATATGAAATACAATAGGTCTTAAAACCGATAATGATTTTCAAAAAATAATTAAAAAATGAAGTTAAAAATTTTAAATTTTAAAAAAAAAATATTTAAAATAACATTATATATATGCTATTTTTAAAAATAAAAAAACAACTCACATCCATAACTTCTACGTTGGCATGAAAGCTGCACAGGTGTCATGCTTATTAATGTAGGAAAAACCAGTTGACGAGGGCAAGATGGTAACATTGATCAATTTAGAAAAAGAAAAATGCTTATTGTGAGAAAAGCACTAAACCGGCTTCTTTAAAACATGAACAGTGTTTTTGAATTATGGTTTTTGATGGGAGATGGCCATGATAATATGGACACCCAACTCCAAGCCCCCAACACCCATCCCTTTCAGCCATCACAACAGAGGCGTTGCCCATCTGCGTTGTGCCAGCTACCAACATTTCTCACCTATCATCCGTATAGTGCTTATGAGCCGCCCGCTGCAATCAATGCTTTCTTTCATTGCGAGTAAGAGAACTATGTAAACGTGTAATACCTAGAAAATGTGGATGAAGGAGGATCTTGAAAAAGTTGCTTTCATGGGAATATATTTGAGGGAAAATAATTCCGTCTCCAAGACTACCCTTTAAGCAGTTGAGCTTAAGGTGGGTTGTCAAGTTGATAAGTACACTTAATTTTAATTTTACCTAATTCAAATATTGTTTCTAAAATTAAATACTTTTCAAGAATGATTTAGTAATTTTTGGAGGATAAACTACGGTCATCCCTGATGTCCTCAAGTAGTAGTCATTAATAGCTCAACTACTAACATAAATGAAAGTCAAATCTACCCAACAACATATCATTAAGAGACGTGTGGATTCTTCTTGCTTTTGTCAATTTGTTTTAATTAACATTTGACACCCACTTTCATTTTTTTCACGCCTGTTTCTTATGATTTACACGATACCGCAAATCATCACATGGATTGTGAACAACTCATGGAAGTGGACTCATATTCTATGCCAAATAATCCTATCGTGGATTCAAAAATAAGGTCGGAGTTTGTCCAGGATGGTTGCCTTCCAGGTTGAGGGTATCATGTCCTCCACTCATTTGTTCAATTCCCACGTTTGCCCTTTTCTTTGGAGGATTCTGGTGAGGCTGTCATTGAAGCTCTTGTCCCCTGGATAAAATAATGGTTATTCCCTTTGTGGCCCCGACAAAACTTACTCTTTTGCCTTCTTAGCAACTTTTGACTTTTTAGCTGTATTTTTTTTTAGAATTATGCAAAGATGCACTCAAAAAAAAAAAAAAATCAAATAACTTGATGATAATTCCAAGATTGTCATCCACTTTTCTCTTTGATAACTTGCCCTTAAACTTCTCAAAAATCAAAACTCGTCGTAATTATTTTGAAAAATATTAAAAATAAAATTTTGATATATAGCAACCACCCGATCATATGATTTTTCTTTTTCTTATTACGATTGTCAATTTTTTTTAAGTTTGACATGTGATCCACGTTATTTTTATTTTCTTTTTTCGTTTTAGTTTTTGACCTTTTTTTAATATGCTACTTACATATTTTATGAAATCTTTTTAATTTCTTTTTTTTTCACTTTCTCATCTTTTTATTTTAATTATTTTGAACATTTAGAATGTAGAATAATAATAATAAATAATTAATGAGAAAATTTTAATATAAAAATAAATACATAATTAACAATTTTTACTTTTTACTTATGGATCTTACTTAACTATGGTTTCTAATTAAAAAAATATTAAAACTTGGTTGTAATTGTAATATTTTTCTTTGTTATAAATTTTAATATAGAAAATAAAATTTATTTTTTATAAAAAATTGTATTTAATAATTTATATTAATTTTATTAAAAATTAAAAATTTTACATGTTAAATTTTTTCATAAATTGACACAACTATTAGAGAAGAAGGTAACACCGAAAAAAGTAATACTAAAATTTAATAAAAATACCATTAAAAGAAAAGTGTTACACATCAATGTTACTTTTTTTAAGGAGTGGTGCCTCTTTTTCAAAGAGTCGTGTCTATTGGTGCGTAAAATTTTTAATTTCTAAATCAAATTAATAAAAAATATTAAATATAATTTTTTTATAAAAAGTATTTTATTTTTTATTTTATATATTAAAATTTTTAACAAAGAAAAATATTAGAACTACAATTAAGTTTTTATTTATTTTTAATTAAAAATTATTAAACATTTTAACTAAAAAAAAAAGTTAAAACTAGGGTGATGTTATAAGCACAAAAAGTTAAAACCATACTCATCTGATTTTTTAAAAAAAATAAAAATTTAAATACAACAATAAAATAATATGATGATAAAATAAGATTATAAGATAAATAAATATTTTTTAATAGGAATATAAAAAATCTTATATCTTAAACTCTAAATTTGTTCATTTTATATATATATATATATATATATATATATATATATATATATATATATATATATATATATATATTATTAAATTTGTTATTCTTATTTATTTATTATATATTATTATTTTATGTTTGAAAATATTTATAAATAAATAAAATCAATACATATGACAAAAAGTTGTGAAAAAAATTGAAATTTTAAAAATTTGATGAACCCAATACAATAAAAAGAAAAGAAAGGTGAAGAGATTATAAAGGAGAAACAAAAAAAAAAAGGGATAATTATGTGTTATGATTGATTGTGTTAATTTTATTTTTCTTTTTAAAGATAACAAAGTTAAAAAAGGAAAAAAAAAATTCACGATGGTTGGCCGTAAAAAGAGAGGAAGCTCAGGAGTAATCTCGACATGTTTATGATTAAAAACGTGATATGTATTTTAGTTAGATTATGTAAAAGAATATTAAATATAAAAAAATTCAAATCTAATCATTACTTGCCACCTAATAATAATAATAAAAAAAGTAAAAATGGTGTGGGCTGGCAATTTGCTATGTGACGAATACAGGCCTCTGGTTACTGACACGTGGAACTCATACATGAAGGTTTAAGTTTCAAGGAAAAAGGCCTTCAAATCGGACCGTGGAAAACGGCCCTTTTGGAATTTGAACGACTAACGTGTCAAAGCTTTGAACAACAATAACGCCCACAAGTTAAATTAATGAAGGATCACAAAAAGACAATAAAGCCAAAAAATACCAAAGATTTGGAGAAATTTTATAATACATTCAAAAAGAAAACGCATGTGCAGCACACTGCCGATCCGCCATAATGCAGTTCGTGAGCCCCACAGCCCTCAGAGGAGGTGAGGAACACGCTCCATGTGTTGTGAAGCATGAAAATACAAAACGTAATTGAACGGTCGGTGGGTGGCCAACGCTGATTGTACAAATTTGAAATTTGTACGCTTGAGGGATTTCATTTGGATTTGGTCACATTCTTTTTAAAGGTGAAGTAGAGTGTTTTTTTACCCTAATTTTAAGAAGTTGTTGTAACATTTGTAATATTTGATTAAAAATATTAGAAATATTTTTTATAATTATTATCAAATACACTCTTAAAAAATTTTATAAGACCATTTTCACCCTTAACCGTTTCTTTTTAAAATTTTCTTAATCCCTAATAGTTGGTATTATGCTAATTGTCCAATGTTAATTAAACCAAAATTCTCTTAGATTTAAAATACATATTGTTGATGTGTTATTTTGTAAATTTTAGGTCGGACATAGATGGCTCGTGACATAGGAGCTGCATTTGGCACAAATGGGTGTAAAGAGTGGCATGCTTTAGAATTTAATATTATATGTTTAAAGCCACTCTCTATTATTATGAAGTTAGGTTCATTTTGTCTTCCATATTTAATGCTTGAAAAGGTACACGATCACTTTCTTATCTTATATCACTTCACTATTGCATTTAGACATGAATGCTAATCCTTTGATGCATCTCCAAATGGACCCAATGTCCATCAAACATCAATGCGAGCTACTTTGTCATACGGATGTTATTGTAGGGTTTTTCTTAATTTACCTTAATAAACATGATATAATATATATACCTAAAAGAGATGATTTTTTTTTTTTTTTATCTCCCTTGTAAGAATTGGTATGTATTTTCTCTTGAAAATATTATCTTTCGACATAATATCTTAATGCTAATATACTAGATTGAATTAAGAGCAAGCTTTGAGAGGTTGAAAATAAACTTGGCACATCTTAGTGATGGAATTGGTGTTCTCATTATCAAGTATTTTGATACTAGTTTGAAGATGTTGTTCCTTAGAGTTAGAGATTCGTTAAAATAAAATTGATATTACCAAGTGCTTCAGTGGCCGAAATTCGAGGTTTGTTGAAGTGAAATTAAGATGTATAAAGCTTATTTTGGCCAAAATGAAAGGGAAGAAACTTTTATGTGTTTGTGATATGTGACATCTTCATGACTTCATCATTTTTTAAAAATTAATGTCGGTGTTACTATTTTAAATTAACTTTATTTAAATTTTATATGTTGATTGACTTAAGTTTTATTTTGATACAGACCTTAATGTAACTTGGACGCTAACATGATTTGGGTTTTAGTATGACTTGTACCTGTAAAAGATGACTAATTATATTAAAGAAATCAAGCAAAGAGAGTGGGGGAGAGGTTGGGTATATTCAATTTTTTTCAAAACAATCAACAATGACAAGAAAACAATAAGAAATGAAGATCAAAACAAATAGAATAAAAGTAATAGAAAGAAAAAAAATGCAAACTCTTTTATAGTGGTTTGACAATTTGACTTTATCCATTCTTCTTAAGTTTCTAATTAAGTGAAAGTTCCACTATTTTCAAAATTTTTGTAGGAAAAGTCTTCAAACTTCTTACAATTGGGGACTACCTTAACAAACTCTTCAAATGTTCAACTTATTGGAAAACTTCTTTCTTACAAAGAGTAGATAATAAAAAAAATTTTAAAAAAACCTAACCTAGTAATAAGTTAAGCTCCCAATACAAGTGAAAGTTATGATGAATTTGAGGGTGTACATAACGATTCGTAAGTAAGAAATCAATGCACTTTAAAAAAGACATGAATGAGAAAAAATGTTTTTTCCAATTCAATGTAGTTGTTTTCTTATTAATAAATGTTCTAAAACACTTCAATTTATAAGTTTCTAATACGAGAATCCCAAAAGTCATAAAAAGCCCTTAGCCAATCAAGCAATCGGTTTGATAGTATTCACTAGACGTTATATATTTAATGCTCTACAGGTAATTGTTGAAGCTCAAAGCCTCAACCATTGAGGCAACTAGGTTGACCGAATCTTGATCTATCGAGCCCAATTGATTCAACTAGTTCTTGACTTTCTATACTAGTTGCACTTAGAAGCGTCTAAATGGTTTGACTTGAGTTTGGAGCCTCCAACAACTTGGGTATATCTTCTTAAAATCTTTTATGATAGTAATTTTTTTTTTAAGATAGGTTTAGAAAGACTTTAGCTCAAGATTGTAATCGTAAACGATAATCTATCAATTTCTTTGATAAAAATGATTGTTTTAAGGTAAAGACATTATGAAAAGTAAATCTTTAAGTGCATAAAAAATAATTTAGACTTAATTACATTGATAAATACCATTTTATAGTATATCCAAAGTTATTTAAAGTCTTCAAGAGTTCCAAATCTTTATGGTAATGATATTTTTTCCATAATTGTTAGAACTTTATTTAAATTTTCATAAATAAATTTTAAAAATTTAACTTGATTTAAACTAATAATACATTGACTTTGTTTTGTAATTGTCCAAATTTGATTAAGAGAACCCTTAAATAGATTGTACCATGATATAACTTAAGCCTTATGTGACTTAAATATGATTTAGTTTTGAGATGACTTAGGTCTTGATGTGACATTGATCTTGATGTAATTTGAGCTCTAATTTGACTTAAACAATGTCCTCGAAGAGGTTGAGTAGCCTGATTAGATTTTGATGTTGATTACGAGCTTGAGTAGCTTGATTAAATTTTGATATTTTAATGTTTGAAAATTGAGATTCTAAATATTAGAAGAAACTTAGAAAATATCCTTTAAAGATTTTATTTATCTTAGGAATCATCTTCTATTTCTCTTCTAACTTCTAACTTGTTTTGCCACCTACCTACTTTGAGAGCATTAAAAATGAATCCTATTTGTAACAATTGAAAATGCCATATTTAGATAGTAGGGTAATTTTCTAATTCTTTGAAAATATTACTCAATTAAAATTAATATTAGGAATATTATATTACATAATCTAGAAGCATTTGCATATTATTCTTTAATTAGAAATAATATTTATTTCTTAACAAAACTTAATAATTACTTTTTAATTTTTAATTTTACCATTTATTTAAAAAATTATATTTTAATATTTTAACATTTATTTATTTTTATTTAAATGAAAAACTTAGTCATCTTTTTTTTTTTTTGGTGAGATCTATCTTATACATGACATTATTTTATTGATAAAAACTTTATATTATGTGATAACTTTTAATTCATGTCAAGTTATCCATCTTTAATTAACTTAAGTTGAGCATATGATAAATTATAAGACATTGCATTTTGCCATTCTAATTTCTAACATGCTCTCTCAAATCCATTTTAACAATGTGTAGAGACTAGAGAGTTTGTGTTTTTACATTTGTTTTTGTTAAGAAAAACCATAACACGGGCAAAGGGCAAGCCACGTCATCACTTATTGGACTTTTTACTTAGAAAAAAGAAATTAAATTAAAAATCATAAACAATTGATCAATCTTTGCGGGTCCATGGAGGTCGCGTTGACACACCCTTGAAGGGCGCGTGAGTGACAGCATTAAACAATATGATTGCGAAAAAACCGATAATATAGATAAGGCGCAAAAGTTGAAGGTAATTGAAGGGGGAACTTTCCAGCGCTGATCCAGCGCAGTGGACCTGGGAAGAACCGCCTAGAATATAATTCTGGGTCAAAAATCTTCATTTTATTGCCATTTTCGTGAATCATCGCCGTTCTGGAGGCGGTTCTGAATTGTCCAGGACGAAAAAAACACACAAACAAAAATAGGTTTGTCCATTGAGTGGGTCCCATGTAAACCATACATGTTGTGGGAATGGCTTTCTTCTGGACACGTGGCACCAACCCCACCAGCGTTTTTCTCTTCTTTTTGGGAAAACAAAGAACGAATGAACGGAACACTGCACCGTTGATTGGTTGTGACTTTGGAGTTATGAGGTGGGAAATGAGAAAATTGTGGGAAACAATTTTGAAAGCTTGAAGCGAAGGCCAGGAAAGAGGAGGAGGAGTAAAGGGTCTCAGAGATCAGCCCAACCCTTCTACTGTTCGTTGATAGAAGGGTTTTGTTGGGGGTTTTGATTTTGGCTGAAGGTTTGTTTCTTTCTCTGTTGCGGAGGAGCCTTCTTTCCCTGTTTTCTTTGAATTTTTTGAGGAGCGAGGAAAAAAGAAGGTTCCCATCTCAAGGGTGTTTCTTTTTCTTTTCTTTTCGCTGGGGGATTTTGAGAGGATGATCAGATTATGGATACTAGCGCTGCAGATGTCGGAGCTGTTTGTGAGCTCTGTGGTGCATTTAGTATATGGGTTTTACATATTCAGCACAGCTGTGGCTTTTGATCTTTCCCAGGCTTTGAATGATTGTTTTAAGCCTAATGTGAATATTGAGGTGAAGGAGGACGAGTCCAGAGGGGGAAGCCCCAGTGTCGATGGTCTTCCTCCCATTGTTCTGGTTCATGGAATCTTTGGATTTGGCAAAGGGGTGCGTTGTTATTTTCCCTTTTTGTGAATAGGGTTTTGAATTGTTATTCATTTAAAACATTCTTTCTGCATTTTGATTGTATTCCTCATTTCTCTAATGGGGTTTTCCTTTTCTATTGGTTGTAGAGATTGGGAGGCTTGTCCTATTTCGCCGGGGCGGAGAAGAAGGATGAGAGGGTTCTCGTTCCTGATTTGGGGTCCTTAACCAGCATATATGATAGGTTAGTGTTGGAGGCCTAAAAGCTATAACTCTGGTTCATGCCTTGCTTCCCATTTGTATTGTTTCCTCTGGTTCTGAATATATTTGGGCAAGTATTAAGGGGTTTAGGTTTCAGGGCACGTGAATTGTTCTATTATTTGAAAGGTGGGCAAGTGGATTATGGCGAAGAACACAGCAAGGCTTGTGGGCACTCCCAGTTTGGTCGTATTTACGAACAAGGTTTAACGAAACGCCCTCCTTTTACTTTGTTCCACCTGCATTTTGTTTCACTTACGTGTTTGATTTGATAACGTTAGTTTTTTTAGAGTAGGTCCTAGTTTACTTGTCTTTGTTTGGTGTAGTGTTTTTTTTTTGAAAAAACTTTCTTTGGTGTAACTGGGATGCAGGGAATTACCCTGAGTGGGACGAGGATCACCCCATTCACTTTGTTGGGCACTCAGCTGGAGCACAGGTTGTCCGTGTGTTGCAGCAAATGCTTGCTGATAAGGTGAGTACATTTCTGTGTATGGAATCAATAAAGAAGTATATCTGTAAATGTTCATAACTATATTTTCATAATAATTTCAGGCATTCAAGGGGTATGAGAACTCTTCTGAGAACTGGGTGTTAAGTATAACATCCTTATCAGGGGCCTTCAATGGGACTACAAGAACCTATTTAGATGGAATGCAGTGAGTTTGCTTTAAACTTAAGTTACATTTTTGCAAGGGATTTTTTATCTTAATCGGTATCAGCCAATTTCATGAAATACTCCAGCTCCGAGATAAGTTCAGACTTGAGTGGCAACATGATAATTAATTAAAGTAGTTTCATGGTAGATGCTTGCTGCCAAGTTTTATGTGAAATTCTTGAAAACTTTGTTGTTATCTTTGTCTTCTCAATCTTGCCCCTTTCTCTTCTTAATTGGGTGTGTTGTTCTTATATCAAATTAATCAGAATCCTAAGTTTTTAACTGTCTTTCCACTTTGCTCCAGGCCAGAAGATGGGAGATGCTTGAAGCCTATATGTCTGCTTCAGCTTTGTCGCTTGGGAGTAATAGTATATGATTGGTTTGACATTCCATGGCTAAAGGCCTATTACAATTTTGGGTTTGATCACTTCAACCTGTCCTGGAAAAAAATTGGTGTTTGGGGTCTTGTTGACTGCCTCTTGGGGAATACCGGTCCATTTGTCTCAGGAGATTGGATCCTCCCAGATCTTACAATACAGGGGTCCATACGACTCAACTACCATCTGAATACCTTCCCTAATACATTCTATTTCAGCTATGCTACCAAGCGAACTCGGAAGATCATGGGTGTGACAGTTCCTTCTAGCATACTTGGAATCCACCCTATGCTTTTTATCAGAGTCTTGCAGATGAGCCAATGGCGTCATCCTCCAGATGTCCCACCTCCTTACAAAGGCTACAGGTCTGTCTTCCTTGGTTGATTATGGTCTTTTCATTTAGTCTTAAAATCTCCTATTAGCTTTTCTCCAATGTACTCGAGATTTAATTTTGATAAGCTCCCGAAAACTTATATCCTGGTTCATTTCCAAAATTTTGGCATCGAGCTTTTGACATTTCCCTGTATGAAGTTTCAAAAAGCTTGGAAACCCACCATTTATAAATCTCTAGTATTTACAAAATTTGACATTTTCCTGTGGATAATATTTGATCAAAGTTTAGGGAATTCATATTAATTTTGACCAGTACTGTTATTGATGTTGAAGCTGGAGTTGGATAATGCAATGGCTCATGCATTGACTGAATGTATGTACAGGGATGAGGATTGGCAGGACAATGACGGAGCACTGAACACCATCTCCATGACACATCCCCGTATCCCAATTGAACACCCAAGCCATTTTGTCGTAAATGATTCAGAGTGCCAACCCTTGCAACCAGGCATCTGGTTTGTTAAACTCCCTAGTTCTTGACTATCATTATTGTTTTCCATGTGAATTAATGTGATTCTTCCAACATAATCAAACAATTCCAAATAGAAGAGCGAAGTAGAAAGTTAAAATAGTCAAATTACAGAATAATAGGCCTTACCACTCATTTAAGCTCTTTGTTTGAGTGCAGGTACTACAAGATTGTGGAAGCTGATCACGTACTTTTCATTGTGAATAGGGAGCGGGCAGGAGTTCAATTTGACTTGATATATGACAGTATTTTCGAGCGCTGCAGAAAGCATGTATTTAGGAAGACTCCCCCAACTCTACCTGACCAATCAGTTCCCAACCAATAGTTTAGTATTACTGACATAAAACCACAGCTAGATGAGCGAACAAAAGAAAAAGAAAGAAAAAAAATGGGAAAAAAAACAGAAAAAAAATATATATATTGCCTCAACACACCTTTTCTTTCTTTCCTTCCTGGCTTTACATAAATGTTAATTTCTCTTTGTTTTCCCCATTTTTTTCCTGTATCAACATGTCTTAGTTTGTAACTTCATTGCAGACAATGCAGGCTCAACTTACACATCTTCTAGTCTTCACATAATTAGATCATATGTCAGAAATCCTCAACATTACTGTTTCTTTTTGAGCCATTTGTATTGAAGTGTTTCCAAGGTTTTCAGCTTTCCTCTCAAAACAAGTTAAACTGGCAGCTAATTCAAAGCAAAGTAGCCATGGAAATGAACCAACAAGGCATGTGTGCCTACGGTGTACACATTGGGGATTGAAATTGAGCATATTCTTGGGTGATCCATGGCCCCAATTAGACTCTAGTGTGGCCTCGATTAGCCACATTCTTTGTGAAGTTATCTGTATTAACACATTGTCATACAACATAAACTTGTTTTTGGAAACTATTTTAAGAAAGCATCTGACCTTCAACTTTATCTCGAAGGAGCTTTTAAATTCAAAGGTTAGATTTCCAGTATGAGATGGTTAGAGGGCCATGTTTATTAGTGCGCTTTGTAACTTGTAAGCAATGAACTAAAGTGGGCCGAGACCGATCTTAAATTTGAAACCAAACCTAAGTTTGGGGTGCGTGTGAGGATTCACTTAGCCACTTAGCCACTTAGCTTGGCCCAACGCTTTTACACCACCATAATTTGAGCCACTCAAGGCCCAACCACAAACTTGTACCTTAAAATGGGCTAGGCTACTAATGATAATCTCACTTCTAAAATTTACTCAATCTTCTCTTCTTAATGTCAAAGCCATCAAGAGATTCAAGACCACAATCTAAATGAAGGCAAAGTCTAGTTTTAAAAATAATGAATTTACGTTCAAAGATCAGGTTAGGATCAGTTGTGAAGCCTCTCTGGGTCATTGTCCAATGATCATTATTAAATACAATGGAATTGTATATTACTTTTTCAATTTCTTTTTTTTTTTAAAATTAGTATGTTTACATAAAATAATTTTTTTTAAGAATAAAAAATATAAAATTAAAAAAATGGGAACTCTTCCCAATTGCTCATTTTCTCTTGAGCATGATGAGTGAGAATATTTGATCTAATTATCAGGCACTAACCTCAAATCTGGGTGCAGTTGTTATGCAATCTTCTTTTAATTGATGGGATTAAATAGGAAATTCAATTTTCTATAAATATTTTCACAAAAATAAAATTTAGTAGATCCTAAAACTTTGACTGATTTTATCAATTGGATATTAATTATTCCAATTTAACAAGGAAGAGGAGGAGAAAAAGTCCAGGTCCATTTTTACCACAATCCTTGGGATGGGGGAGGGTATAAGAATTTTCACCCAATCCCATCCGATTTATTTTTAAATTTTAATTTTTTTTAAATGTTTCTTATATTAAAAATAAATAAATAAATAAATATTATAATATTTATAATTTATTTTAATAAGAAATAGTTTTTAATCTTATACGTATTTAAAAAAATTAAATTAAATTAATTTTTTTTATTAATTCTCAAATTTTAAAATAATTTGTTAAATTTACTTCTACTCTATTTATTATTTTTCCAAACCCGACCCCTCGAACCCGCTCTATTACCATTCCAACTTTCACAACTCTTCACGCGAATATGGGAATGACCAAATATTTTTGTGTTGGGGAATTGACATGTACTTATAATTTATAAGCCTACGCACTTATTTAATTGATTCCTTATCTTAATCAAAATTTCAAGTTCAGTAACAGTGAAGGGCACAATCATCATAAAAAACAGAGGATCCACCGCCGCCGGTGTTGCCGCAATGCATGTTGCATTTATAACATGAACCAAACTTCAAACCATAAATATTGGTAGACCCATGGAAATTGGTACATCCTAATTCCTAAGTGGATATGTGAATGCACATTCCAGAGGAAGCACGGGGTCACGTGTTTTTTCACCTGTTGCCCACATGCATCATCACTGCCAGCACATGGACTTCACGCCTCAACGCTGAACGCTCCCACCATGTCTCTCTCTCTCTTTCTTTCTTTTTCTACAACACAAATCATGTGTTCCCAGCCCAACGGCCAAAATTATTATACCTTTAATTTAAATTCTCATATTTAAATTATTAACTTTTGACATTGCACCAGTTAAAAGGTCCTGGTTTTTCATTTGGGGCTATTATGGACTTTTTCAATTTAAATTTCTAAATTTACCTTTGAAATTCCAATAGATAAAAAAAATGTGAAAATGAAATGGAAATTGAAAAATAATAAGGCCGATATTTAAGAAAAACAACAGCATATGAAAATCTTTAAAATTTAAAACTCAAATACAAGGAAAATTTGTGAGAGAATATAAGAAAAAGAAAATAAGAAGGAAAAGGATAAGGGAAAAAAAAGGAAAAAATAACAAATATATTTAAAGTCAATAAGGGTTTGTTTAGTAACTAGTTTTTTTAAAAAGAATTCTAAAAAATTATTTTTAAAAGTGATGTTTTATAAAATAAAAATCTATTTGAAAATATAAAATATTTTAAACTTATTTTTAATATTTTTAAATATATTTTAAAAATATTTTTTATATCTAATGTTTTATATTTAATCATTCTACATGCTTATATAATTAATTTTTAAAATAGGCCTAAAAAAACAAGTGAAAATAGTAAAAAATAACTAAAATGTATTATTTGAAAATATTATGTTTTTTGTTTTTTAAGAATAAAAAATAGAAAATAATTTTTAGTTATCAAATGTGTTTTTCTAATTTTTTTTGTTCTGGAGAACAGAAAATTGTTCTCGAAAATAGTTGTCAAATATACCCTAAATTGTTTTTATATACTATTTTGAACTCATTTTACTTATTTTAATTGTGCGATATAAAAATTAAATAATTTAAAAATGTATAAGTTTCTAATAATTTTTAATTATATTTGATTTTCTTTAGTATTTTTCATAATATAACAAAATATGATAAAATCATTTTTCTTGATTTTCTTTTCTTTTCTTAGTACTTTTCAAGAACCAAATATAACTTAAATGAAAAATAAAATTGCAAGTAAATTTAGTAGTTATTTAAATTAAAAGGAAATTAAATTAAAAGTGAAAGAGTAAAAAAGAAAATAATTAAAGAATTTAGAACAAAATTCATTAATCACAAGGGTTCATTTTAATTCAGTAGATGTGTTTTAAAATCAATTAAGCTTAGATAGTGAGACTTTGTTTATCGGACCATAAATGATATTTGTCTAGTTCCACAATCTTACGGGATGCGACAAGAATCAGAGTAGATAAATTTGATAAGGGAGTGAGTCAAGTAGTTCTTAAGGGCTATTAGACATCGTACCAACCTACTCTTTTCTACGTAAATATTGTTTATTTTGGACCTAACAAGTTTTCACAGTTTTCAAGTACGTTTACATAATTAAGAAAAATTCATATAAGAAATTTTTTTCATACAAATTGGATTGACAAAGACCTACATTATGATTGAGGGTTAGCTTTAATACCATTTTTATAGCAATTCACTCCTAATTGTGTTAATAAAACAATAAATATGTTTTAAGACAATTTTATGAATGAAATCTAATAATAGTATAGAAGTATACTTTTTTGTATCTATAAAAAATACATCACAAATCAAATGGTGTCACATGCATATTTTTGGGCCTCATTGATTGTATTCTAGTTTCATTTACTTATACTTTTGTGCTTTGGTTTCAGTCACTTGTATCCTTATTCTATAACCTACATCTAACCATACATATGCAATGGTCCAATAGTTACCACAATATTTTGAACATTTTTCTTTGTGGACATGCATTTATGGTTTAGTTATTGTGTTTTAATTTATTTTTTGAGCATTTTCCTTCTTGTGCATTAATATGTTTGATAAAACTTAATACTTATTATTTAATGATTTATGTTGATTTTTAAGTTAAATTGTTCTTAAGTTATCAACTTAAAATTTAGGGAGAATTATATTTTGGGGGTAGATGGACCCCCAAATTAACAAAATGTCCATGTAACTTTTCAAATTGAGCCCAAGACCCAATGAAAGTATGAAAATTGAGTTAAAAGATATCATCCTTCAGTATTTCCAAAAATGCCATTTGTTGATTTTGAAAAAAAAAATTAATATTTTTGAAAAATACTTTTATTTAATTTAATATTTTTGATTTAATTTAATATTTTTAAAAAATACTTTTATGTAATTTAATATTTTTTTTAAATACTTTTATTTAATTTAATATTTTTTAAAAATAAATTTATTTAATTTAATATTTTTAAAAATAAATTTATTAATTTAATATTTAAAAAAATATTTAATTTAATATTTTTTAAATACTTTAATTTACTTTTATATTTTTGAAAAAAAAATTTAATTTAATATTTTTGAAAACTACTTTTATTTAATTTAGTATTTTTGAAAAAAAAATTATTTAACTTAATTTTATAAAATATTTTATATGTGTTCTTAAAGGGTATATTTGTCTGTTACTATTTCATATCCTTCAACTCAATTTGAAGAGTTATATGGACCTTTTGTTAATTTGGGGGCCCATCTACCCCCAAAAGATAATTCTTCCTAAAATTTATTACTTATTTTTTTCCTATAAGTATTAAGATTATTTGATAAAGTTAATTTAATTTTAAATCATCAAATTGATATATTTACCTTTATTAATTTGACTAGTACTCATTCTTATTGATTTTAACTCATATTTATTTTTATTAATTTTAAACAATAAATTTACTTGTAAAATATACATAAAATATTATAAATATATAAAAAAAACTATAAGATATTTTATTATAAAAAATGAGTCATGAATGTGGAATCATAATTTTAAATTATATTCTCACTGGTATGGATAAAAAAGGCAAAAATAATTTAGGATTAACAATTAAATTAGGGGTGTCCGGTAAAACTTAATACTAATTACTTAATGACTTAAAATGACTTTAAGTTAAATTATATTTAAGTTGTTGATTTATAATTTATTACTTAATTCTTATTTTAAGTATTAAAATTGTCTGATAAAATTAACTTATAAATTATTCTAAATTATCAAATTGATATATTTATTCTTATATATTATAACTAGGACAATGGAGATCTTAGAGTAGTAAAGAAGATTGTGGAGGTAACTATGACAAATGAGAGTAAAAAGATAAAATGAAGATGTAGATTTAAGAATAAGTAAATTATTTTTACTTATTACTTAAAGTTGTTTTTTATTTTAAGTCATACCATTAAATTATTTGACCAAACATACTTTATTTACTTAATGACTTAAATTTAATTATTAAGTCACTTTAAGTTATTAAGTTGGTTTATCAAATACCCACTAACTATTTTAAGTTAATATTTAAAGTCATTTTATAATATTAAATTATTTTATCAAATATATCTAATCTATTTAACGACTTAAATTAAATTATTAAGTATTATAAAGCTTGAAGATTATTAAGTATTATAAAGATTGAAGGATGGGTCATCCTTTGCTCATAGTATCTTCAATATTTCATTAATATTTGTTTCTTATAGAAAGTTAGATTGGATAAGGAAAATATTAGCGTACTATTTGATTGGAATCTAGAAGATTTATTAAATACTATTTCAACAACCCCATCATTAATTGTTCTATAGCTATAAAATTAGATGCTAAGATAAAATGCTAGGTTTGCCCATCCTTAGTAATATGATGTGATTGATTTTGAAAAATGTCTGTTAATAATAGAGACTAAGTACCTTCTAAACTTCAACTTTAAATAATTGAATAATTTCGTTAGCAATTGTTTATTAAATCTTGTTATTAGGATTACCACTTGAGTTGGTTGATCAAGTTGATGATTAATTTTAATTCAACTCAAATTAAGAAATAATCAATCCGAACCTAACCCACTTCTAATCTAAAATACTAAAAACAAAATCCAATCTTATTTTTTTAAGTTCAAGTTGAGTTTAGGTTGATTGAGTTAGATTCGGATTAGTCGGGTTGATTGGATTACATAGTCCAAAATTCACCTATAAAATATTTATTTTTTTTCTATTTATTTATATGAAAATTTAAATAATAAATAAGAAAAAATTTTAAGATGATGATAAAAAAGTGAAAATAATTCTATATATCTTAAAAAAAGGAAAAAGTATATCATATAACATGATTTGATATTTTTTTTCTTGAAAGTCTAAAAAAAAAATTATTATTATATTGGATAATATACATTATAAATATTATAAAAATAAATTAAGTCCTATTAGATTCAAGTTATCTGAATTTTGATTTGAGCTTAATCCAAATTGAGTTGGAGTTCAAAAAAACCTAATTTAAGTCAAATTCGAGTATTGAAAATGATTGTTTAAGTCTTTTCAAATGTCGAATTGGGTTCGAATGAAGTCTAACCAACTTGCTCAAATTACACCCCTACCTTTTATTGTATTTTGTTTTATAATAAGATTATACTTCGAAATGACAAAATGTTTAGCTTCTTGTAGTTGTGTGAGAAAAAAGAAAGAAAAATCAAGTGCGGCACTAATGAAAGGAATTTCATGGAAACAATTAACATTTTGCTTGGATAAATAAATAAGAATAAGTAAGTAATTTTATGGAGTGAAACAATTTATTTAGATCTAATAATTTTAGTGAACATAAAAATAAAAATAAATTAAAATGGTAGTTTATATTAGGGTTTAGTTTGGATCTATTTTTTAAAATAATTTTCTATTTTTCAGAACAAAAAAATAAATACAAAAAATACATTTGATAACCAAAAACTATTTTTGGTTTTATGTCATTAAGAGTATAAAATATAGTGTTTTTAAAAAACATCTTTTAATTATTTTTTATTGTTATCTAAGAAATAATTGTACAAACATGTAGAATGATAAAAAAATAAAACACTGCATATAAAAATAAAACATATTTAAAAATATTTAAAATAAGCTAAAAACATTTTAAATTTCTAAATAGAATTTTGTTATTCAAAAATTAGAGAACAAAAACTATTTTTCAAAATTATTTTTGAAAATAATTATCAAATATGTCTTTACTTCCTACCAAGCTATACTAGTCTTACTATATCTATTTTCTTTTTCTTTTTAATAAATTTTACAATTAAGAAATATGACATTTAAAAATATAATTTTAATAAAAACTAAACTCCTAATAAAACTAATCTTTCAAATCAAAAGCAAACGAATAAAATAATTTAAATATACTAAAAAATTATTATCTTAATTTAACAATAACTCCTCTTATATTGTTATTAGTAAAAACTTTATTTTTTAATTTAAGTAAAAAATTAATTTATATTTAATAAAAAATTTATAATACAAATGTTACTCTTTACAAAATACTATAGTTTATTTTAAATGTCCATTAAAAATTATGTTTTATAATTTTATATTTCTCAGTTGAAGGAAATTCTGTTTAAGAGAAAATGAAAAAATATATATTATGATTTAAGATATTTTAAATCATATAACTAATAAAAAAAAAGGGATAATTACGATTTAGGGTTAGTTAAAGCAAAAAATGGATCTAAATCCACATATTTAACATAATTGATGCTAACAATATGAAAAATAAAAGATAAAAATAGCCTCGAAGGAATTGCGGAAAAGTGAACGTGCTTATGGGTCCCATCCATTTTATTTTGACTTTTATATATTTTTTCCACTTTTCTTTATACCTTTTGATCTCCAAGTATCACATTTATTTCACCTTTTTAATTTCTTGTCTAAAAATATTTTAATATTTTTTCATTTCTCTTTTCATTTCTTTTTTTTTTTTTAATACCATGATGAGCTCTTAATACTTGATTTATTAAATTTTCTTAAAAAAAGTTCAAATGAAAAAATGCTCCACCTATTTGACAATTAATATTTTAGGTTTTATATTTTCCTCATATAGATTAAATTTAGATTATATCCATAATGATTTATGTCTGGATATGTCAAAATTTTTACCATGACAGTCCCAATCTCTTTTAAGAAATTTATTTATATGGGATTTTTTTTTTTAATAAAAAAAAGGGAAAAACATCTTTCAATTCTGATGGGTCTTCACTTATCACCATATTTCACCTCTCCAAGAGATGAGTCCATGGAAATCCTGAAACCCATGATTAAGAGTGGGAATGGGAATTAATTAATTAAAAGAAAGAAACAAAATAAAGGATATTATACATTTAATATTGGATTTTATAGTGAATTTGAAATCTAAACATGGTAAAAGAAATCCAACTGAATAGTCAAATGGAATCTGTTGTGATCTAGGAGAGGATTCTCTCTGCCATATAAAGAGGCCAACTGTGGAGGGGGGGAGAGAACTGATAAGAGCGTAGAAGACTTGTACACAGCCCACACTCACACCAAACTCAAAACAGAGAAACAGAGAAGATGGCGACCATGACCGTGAAGATGCCTAGAGAAGAGCCGGCGGTGTCTTACGCTAGCAGATATTCATTGCCAGCTGAGCCTAAAGACAACGACACAAACTCCAATCTCTGCTCCGGTCCTGTTATCCTTCTCTCACAGTAACTTTCTCGTCTCTCTCCCCTCCACATTCTCATCTTTCTCTCTGTTTCTTTCTACAAGATTAAGTTTTGTCTAGATTTATGATTTGAAGCTACCGGAACAGTGTTTGGGTTGAAGTGGTGCAATATTGATGAATGATACAGGATTAAAATATTTACCGTAGTGGGCCTGCTGTTTCAACGGACTAAATTCAATATAGCGTTAATAATTGCCAGAAGTTGTCCTTACAAACAACATTAAAGACTCTACTGCCCAATTTAATATGGTATAACTGACCATTGGATTTGAAACAGTGGAGATCCAACGGGGTTCAAGCCTTTCTGGCGAAGCGTGGGCGACAAATGTAAGGTGACGATCGATAGCTGTGATTTTATGAGCTACCTGACCGATACTGGAACAGTGTGTTGGTTTCTGGAGAAGGAACTGGAGGAGGCAATCAGGCAATTACATCGTACGGTTGGGAATGCAGTAACGGACGATCGGCATATCTTGGTGGGGACAGGTTCGACCCAGCTCTATCACGCCGCGCTCTACGCTCTCACCTCTCCCGGGGGGCCTGAGCCCGTGAATGTGGTGTCTGCGGTTCCATACTATTCGGTGAGAGCCACACCCCTCCACACACCCTATTGTTTTAGTTTGACTTAAAATATGGATCATGAATTCAGCGACCAAATCAACCAAACAATGCAACAACTGTATTAGTATGTACTGTTTAGCGACCTGGTCGTGTCTCTTACCGAGGCCGCCTTGATTTAGCAAGGAAACAAGGAACAAATTCATAACCATGTGTTTGGGCTGCCAAAGTAGCATGGTAACATGGGCATGTATGATTTGATATCTTAAGGTTGGTCAACCTTGGATTTCCCTGCCTCTTTCAACCTTATTTTTGTCTTGAGTAGGCTAATTATAAGTCAACAGGTTTACTATAGAGATATTAAGAATAACTATTTTTTTTAAAAATAAATTATTCAAATATGAAGTGATATTTTGTAAGGATTTTCTTGTGTTCTTTTATCCAAGTAGATAGAATCTTGAGCATATATAAAGATTTGCGAGATTCGTTGCATCTACCTAGCTTATATGTTAAACAAAATAAAATTATGTATTCATCAACTCGATTTTGATGCCAAAGCCTTTGATTAATCCTTTTGGAATCCCAACTAAAAACAGGAGTTTCTTGTCTGGGATGAAGTAAAAGAAATCACATAAGTTGTCTTCCCTTTCGATTCTCTTTACATGGTTAGATTTGGAATATGTGTTGCAGTCATACCCAGAAGAGACGAACTTCTTGTGTTCAGCTCTGTACAAATGGGCTGGTGATGCATACACATTTGATAAGAAAGAACCTTACATAGAGCTGGTCACCATGCCCAACAATCCAGATGGTCAAGTTCGAGGCCCCATGGTGAACCGAAATGACGGCAAGCTCATTCATGATCTTGCCTATTATTGGCCACAATATACACCTATTACTGCTCAGGCCGACTATGATATTATGCTGTTTACATTTTCCAAAAGTATGGGACATGCAGGATCTCGAATTGGGTAAGTATTTCTAATTGAAGGAATTTGTTTTTTTAAATATGTTCCTTAATATGACCATGACCTGCTTTGTTAGCTTACTGTCATCTCCCAACAAACTTGTTTGCTTTTACAGTCAAGATCATGGAAGTGGAAAAGATAAAACTTCATATTTTTGTACCTTGTCCAATGTTCTCTTTCCAGCAAAATTGGAAAAATATCTTTTAGCAAGAAAAAGATGGAAAATGTAAAAGGCCGCCCTTTCAGCACTTCTTTAAGTAACTGTGTTGGTAGGGAGAGTGAATGATCAAGACCTCAAAGAAGAGCAAATGACAACCATTACATCAAACTTTTAACAAGTCTTTTCCATGTTTTTTTTTTCCTTTCCAAGGTGGGCTGTGGTGAAGGATAAGGACGTGGCTATAAAGATGACTAAATACATTGAGCTTAACTCAATTGGTGTATCGAGAGAATCTCAGCATCGTGCTGCTAAAATTCTCGGCGCGGTATCTGATAGCAGCCAATGCATTGGGGCCAACTTCTTCCAATATGGCAAAAGCCTCATGGCTGAAAGATGGACAAAAATCAGAGAGGTTATCAGTCGTAGCAGACTCTTCAGCCTGCCAAAGTATATGGAAGAGTATTGCCAATTCAGCGGTGAAGAAACTGAACCACATCCTGGTAATGCACTTTATAATTTAATAAAATGTACACAACTAGGTATTCCCCAAAAGGCCTACAATAAGCATATTCTAATAACTTGTCTTTTTTCCCCCCTCTGAACAGCCTTTGCATGGTTGAAGTGCAACAATGACATTGAGGACTTGGAGATTTTTCTTAGAAGATATAAGATTATGGGGAGAGGTGGGAGCCTATTTGGTTCTGATCCAAAGCATGTTAGAGTCAGTATGCTGGGCGATGAAGAGACATTCAACCTCTTCTTAGAGAGGTTATCGTCTATTCAGGATACCATTACTAATAGTAATGGTAATGGAATTAAATTTGATGAATTGGAGAGGAAGCAGATAAGATGAATGCACTATTTTTTTTTTGAAAGCTTTTGAAGCCAGAGGTTAAATAAAATTGAGAGTAGCTGCAATATAATATCTAGATCCATCTAGTGGTTTGTATAATTGGTTCGATGAACAGTTTTGTTTCCCTGATGTAAACCCATTTGGATCAGGCCTTACATCATCATAAGACTTCTTTTCCTTCTTCTCCTTCTTATGTTTTTCTTAAAGCTAGTATCATTTAATTATCCAAAGATTATAAAATGTCCTCTTTGATTGCAGTCAGAGATTCCAAAATGGCTACTTTGTCTTACTAAATACCCTTTCTCATCGGCCATAAAGTGAGCCAATCTTGGGAGGAGAGTCACGCAAAATGTAACAAGAAAACAAAGCTCCTGAAATATATGGGATTGGCACAGATAATCTAACAAACTTCTATTGATACATAGTAGACAGTTTAACAAGATTGGCACTTAGATCAATTACAATGAACCAAGCAAAACACATAATATCTTACATAGAACTAAGTACCTAGCATTGCAGTATTGCATATATAACTCAACAAGCCATTGATATAGTATTCTACATAACTACCATTTATATGTTTTTCAAAATCATTACTCTTACTACAGAGCAATTCAATCATAAACTGCCTCTTTGAGCTGATGTATGGGATCGCATTGCCTAAGCCCCTTCTCATTGATGAGTCTGCATAATGTTCAAATGCCACAATAATTTATGTAATTGGATAAGGACCATAGAAACAAATCAAAAAGTGATTATAATATAATCAAATTTGTGGATGTCAGTTTTGTATGGAGTAATTGGATGCTTGGTTAGTTATGGCTAGTTTAATAATCTTCTCTATGGTTTATCTGGTTCTATTATCTGTATAACTAATTTTTATCTGCATAAGATATGATATGGCTCAACAAGCAATCAAGCAATCAATCAATCTAAAACTTAGAAAACATACATAGATACATGTATGTATGTATATATGTATGCTTTTTTCTATGGTAGAGCAGTCCAAGTTGATATATGGAATTGCAGGGCTAGTTCTGGCTAGCTCATCTTGTCCAATATATTGGTCTACTGAGGAAATGTGTATGCTAACCCAGTTGCGAACCTTCAGGAAGTCACTTGTAACTTCAGTTTTGGACACCGGAAACAGAGGTACTTTAAGCTTGGTAAAGCTCCATTTTCAACCTCAGTTCATTCAACTGGGGAGTCACAAGCAAGAGTAAAAGTTTCTAGCTTCTGGAATCCACCTGCTGGACAAAATTCTTCACCAATGTATTTAACATTGTAGGCATGCTATAAATTGAGATGCTTCAATTTGGGAAGAAACTGAAGAACTGGAGTTGGGCTCTCTGATAGATAAGAGATCGATAAATGTAGACTGGTGAGGTTTCCCATTAAGGCAATCCATTTGGGAAATTCAACTAGTCCGCCATGTAAATGAAGCTCGCAAACAAGAGGTGGACGCAAGAATGGTTCTAATGAGGAGAGCAATGCGGTTTTCCTACTATCTTCTTCTCCAAACCACGTTGTCTTCGCTTCAAGAGACTGAGGAAACAAGGTCCACCCTTTTCATGATGGATTCAAAAAGCTCACCACCATGATCATCACAAACCCTCTTAATTCCAAGTATTCGAAGTTGAGTCAAGCTACTCAATTCCCGAGCAATGCCATCCCCAGCATACAGCCCACAGAAAGTGTGGAGGTTCACTAATATCCTTATCCCACTTGGCACTCTGATTTCACCATCATCAAAACTTCTGGACATTTCAATGTGCCTCAACTGTTGCATGTTGAGAACTTCATTCGGTAGTTTCTTTAAGTTTCCGCACATTCTAATATTCAAAGTTTGTAGCTTTTTAAGATTATCAATACTAGCTGGAAGCTCACGTATCTCTGAATTTTCCAATCCCAAATACCGTAGGTGTATCAAATCACCTACTTCATTGGGTAAGTATTCAATCTCACCATTCAAATCCAACACCAGAAAAAATTTCAATCCACCAAACACTGTTCCCAGACTGGCCCAGAAAGGGTTTTTGTGGCCATGAAAAACAGAGATTGGACAATGATGCCATGTAAATCGGTCCTTATCGCCACCAGCGACTGCTAAATGGATAAGTGAATTCACACAAACAGTGGCGAACCCTTGTTCCTCTACCTTACAAATAGAGAATTCCCGATATGGACGGCAGACTTTCACACGACTTGGGTCATCGAAGTCTTGAAGCATTCCCAAGCCATCCAGTTGCTTAATAATATTTTCTGCTGTATCTTCCATGGTATCCTCTGCTTTAGCTTGTATTAGGCCCTTGGCCAACAAAAGCCAAACTACTTGTCGTTTCTTCATTAGATATCTTCCCTTGCCATACACACAAACGCAGTCCAAGCAGCATATGAAGTAATTGGGAAGGTTTCTATAATTTAATTCAGAGGTTGTTAAAGGAGAATCCTCACCTTTCTCAGCGATTGAAGTGAGTTGTCTCTCTTCCTCTCCACCCACTTGTATACACGATGAATTGGGGTTATTGGGTTGAGATTTTCTCCTCAAAATTTAAGCAATGAGCGGGGAACTATCCTTTGATTTGCAAGTGAAAGTTTAAGAATGACATAATTGGATGCGGATAACATCAACCAACTTTGAACAAAGTTTCATTTGTTGCTTCTGGCAGAGCTTAGATGTGAAAAGGAGAATGGCATGCAAAGATCATTTCCTTCCTTCTTAGCGTCACCAAATAATGTTAGAGGGTTGGCCACAGAGCTCGCATTGCGAGTCAACACCATGCTCTTTCCTTTTTATTTTTATTTTATTTTATTTTATTTATTTTTTATTTTTTTTATATGGTGGCATATTTGGGAAGACCAAAAATATTTAATTAATGCAATTCTAAGGGAAAATTTTAATTTCAGATACTTTTTAAATGGTATCAACTTTGTTATTTCTAAAATAGGATTGATTTCACCCGAAAGTTGTTTTAATGAAATTCAAATGGATGAAGATTAAATTTTTAATATTTCACACTTTTAACTATTTAAGTTGACTTTAAATTAAATTGTTTTTAAATTATTAACTTAAAAATTATTACTCACTTTTTTATTTTAAGCATTAAGGATACTTGGTGGAGTAACTTTAAAAATAATAATAATAATTGAAAATTAATAATTTTTTATAATAATCTTTTTAAAAAATCTGAAAAATACGATTCCATAAAAAATAAAAAAATCATTATAAAGTAATTTTTTACCTTAAATTTTTTATATTTATTAGGTCACTATGGGTTTAAAATTATTTTCAAAAATGACTAAAACTGTTAACCAATCTAACACAATAGTTTTTTGCTTACTTTGAAGTCTATTTATGCCTAGTGAAAAAATTCATAAATTCATGATCATATAGACAAAATTAGTAAAGTCACTCAAAATGAATTTAGTTATGTAACTTTCTAGTGTTAATTTGACCATTTTATGAATCAATTTTTTAGTTTCAAATTATTTTTAAAAGTTTATAAATTGTTTCTATCAAGTGTAGCTTGGTATAGAATCTATTTACTTAATAAAAAAATGGAAAAGTTAAAAGAAATTTATAAAAACCCATATAATTCAAAGAAAAATCATATTTTAAGATTTTTTGTAATGGTATTGGTGGGTGGAGAGAGAATGAAACAAGAAAAATATCATGTCTTACTTTATTTGCTTTTTTTTTTTTAATTTTCTTTTTAAATGAAAAAAAAACAATTCTCAAAAGATGGTTTTTTATAAATGAAAATAAAAAATTATTTTAATCTATACGTAGTTGAGAGATTTTTTAAAATGAAAATAAAAAATATATATTCTAAATTATGTATACAAGTCAGATTTATTTATTTTACCATTACTCTTTACTATTAAAATGGAAATAACTAATCGTATACCGACAAATTCATGATTATTTAAGAAGAAATAGGAATGAAACAAGATAGCCATTCACATTCCATAGCAGTGTACCAATCATGGCCTTCCGGAAATGACGGTTACCAGATTGAACGAGATTGGTAGCATAGGTTCCCAGCTGACTTGCATGCTTATGGCTATTCGAAAAATCGCACCTTCGGTATGTGTTTGATTTTGTAGTGCTCTATACCTCTTTCAGGATCTAATCTTCGGGCATGATCCCCATGGAAAGGAAAAAGAATGAGTTTTTGTAGTGTAGTCACATACTGCAATCCTTCCGGAAGAATCATCAACCTAGAGCAGGAGTGGAAGTGCAGGTATTTCAGGCTGGGCAGAGCCCCCTTTTCAATCTCAGTCCACTCTACTAGGTTGTATGAAGCGATGACAAGCACCTCTAACTTTGGAAACCCACCTGCCGGGCAGAATTCTTTCCCAATTTGTTTAGCATTGTAGGCTTTCCATAGAGTAAGATGCTTCAAATTGGGGAGAAACTGAAGCACTGCATTGGGGTTCTCAAATAGATGGGAGAAGCCTAATCTTAGTTTAGTAAGATTTTCGGTTGAACTAAGCCAGTCAGGTAAACTAACTAGACGGCCTTCTAATTGGAGTTTTCTGAGGAATGGTGGTGGTGAAAATGGCTCCGAAGTGTCCAGAAGATCTTCATCAAAAATTAAGCTAACAGTTAAAGTTAAGGACAAAAGGCCGCTCATCTTCATGATAGAGGTAGACAGTTCACCTACGTCATAATCATTCAACACCCCAAGTTCCCTGAGCTGGGTTAAGCAACCTAACTCTCTCGAAATGCTGCCACGAGCATAAACTCCTTTGACACTCTGAAGGTTTTTCAATCTCCCAATACCTATTGGTAAATCGCATCGGCTCATTAAGAGGTGCCTCAACTGTAGACAATTCAATAACCCATCTGACAGTGACGATATCGAACAGGATCTAGTATCCAATGTTTGTAAGCTACAAAGATTACTCAGGAAGCTCCCTGGACTTCTTTAGCTATGTTTGGTTCTCAAAAAATTTAAGAAAAAATAGGAAAAATATAAGGAAAGGAAAAATGAAGGAAAATAAAAAATGGATTAAAAAATGATAAGTTATTTTTATTTTTTACTCCAAACTCATTTTATTTATTTTAACTTATTAATATAAAGATTAAATAATTTTAAAATACATAAATTTTTAATTAGTTTTGATTTTCTTTTATATTTTTCATATGACAACCAAAGAAAAAATTATTTTTCTTTACATTTTTTTTCTTTCCTTAGTATTTTTCGGAACCAAACATAACCTAGGTGTATTGGATCTCCGACTTCACCTGGTAACTTCACCATATTCCTCATCCATTCTAAGTGAAGCACCCTCAAATACTTGAGTCCGTAGAATGTAAATTTCGGGTGTTCCCAGTATCTTATCCCAACAACAAACAGTGAACGAATTGGAAGATCGTTCAAGTTTGGTATTGCATCATTCCAACAGTTGTGGATGGAGACATGACGAGCAGTGGCGGGGATAATAGGTTCTGAATGTGAACAGGCAATGATGAAGTTTTCTTCCATCATTTCATCGACTAAAAATCGGCGAAGTGGATATGGAACTTTGAATTCAATTCTGCAGTCCAGTTCTGTTTCAAGCAAACCAAGGCTAACTAGTTTCTCAATATACTCTTCAGCTACATCCTCCAGAATTTCTCCTGATTTCGCTTGTATGATACCTTCAGCCATCCAGATCCGTGTCAACGTTCCTTTGCTTAGCCCACATTTCGCAGGAAAGACACAACAGTACATCAAGCAGGACCTAAGGTAATACGGTAAACTCATATACTCGGACACCAGTAAGGCTAAAGATTGATCACCTGGATCAACGAAGCTAGAAGAGCTCTCTCCATGGCCCCCTCCTGCTGAAGAAGCGGATGTATCGCACTGCGGCTTTCGATCCAAGATTTGGGTGAGGCGTACTTGGATACTCTCCAAATCACTCCCACAACGGATGATCAAGAGAGCCTTTTCAGACTCATCTGAAACATTTGCCCCAGTAATGAACTGATCCACGAGATCTTCCACATCGTAGATGGTGTCCCTTAGCTCCCGGATCCATTGCCGAACAGACTCATTTCCATATTTGCTTCGATCCAGAGTTTGAATGAAACATCCGCTTTCATCGAGTTTGCTTTTCAGCTGCAGGATTTGTCCACTCAGGCCTGAAAAGTTTTCGGTCTCTTTGGATAACAAGTAATCCAGTCTCTGTGCCAAGAATTTCACTAAAGCTTCTGCCCCCATTTTCTGCCTGAAGATACGGCGTGCTCCCCCTAAAGAGATGTAGAAGATACAGGGGAGACTTGAACCACGGAAAATCTTCCTTTTATTTATTTAGAATTATTGGCCTTACACACAATTTTTTTCCCCTTTAGTCAAGGCATTAAATAAGACGGGTTGACTATGACAAGGAGGAAAGAAAAGTTTTTAAGTCACACAATGTATCCAACCCTCCCTAGAATGAGACAGACTTGCGTCTTTTATATGAATTTAAGGTTTTGGATGGAGCTTATATTTTAGTTAAGAAAGCAAATTATTTTGCTTATGTTTGGTTTTCTCTAAAATTTTACCCAAAAAAAAAAAAAAATAGAAGAGGAAGAAAATAGAGATGAAAAATACAAGAAAATAAAAAATTAAAAAAACATATTAAAGTTAATAAAATGTTTTTATATACTTTTTAAAACTTACTTAACTTATTTTTCTCTTTTACATAAATATTAAATAATTTTAAAATTTATAAGTTTTTAACTCATTTTAATTCTATTTAATTTTTTTTATATTATTTATAATAAATTAAACATTAAGCACATGACAATTGTGGAGCTTGGTGTTTAGTTATGTTGTGGGGTTTAGGAACGACATGGTTTTGACATACGATTGCAATTGCCCAAAACCTCAATTAGTTTTTATTCAATCATGTAATGCAAATTGGCTAGGCTCTCCTTGAGACCATTTGAAGTCAATCTCTGGACTACATGCAACATGAGTAGCAACTATAAATAAAAGATGGCCTACAACATTACCAAGTGTTTGCTATATGGTTTGTAGATGAGCTATTTGTTTTGTAAGCATACTTACACTCCTTACCACTAATGGGCTCATGTAAAGTCTTGGTGTCCATAGTTTAACAAGGTGAAAGCTATCAGCTTTTCAAAACTACCTCTACAATTTTTGAGTTACAGATCCTCCTATTGTGTATTTAACTGATATCAAGTTTCACTTAAAGAACTATTATGGTCATAGTTTACATGAATACATCACCTTAAAATTACCAAAGGGGACACTCTATCTCAATCACATGAGATGTCATGGTGCCTCTATTGAGATATCATAGTGTTTTTATTGATAACACATATTGCTATCGACTTCCATTAACAGTGACTCAATCAATACATGAAAAATATATGATCAACTTATAATATCATATATAGGTCAAATCCATTGCTAACTTTAGTACAAGTTTAATATTCTTTCAAGGTTAAGAGACAACACAATGAAGTAGCTTAATGAAATTATAACTACTTGATAACCTTAAGTCATAACTCACCTTGGATCTTGTCCCATGTATAACCATACATACTAATGCGTTCATCATGAAAAACTTATCTTGATAACCAAAACCAGTCATCCTTTCAATTAGAAGGTTGTATACTACAACCTCTAATAGATCGCCCAAGCTCATGAATCGACTATAAACAAGTCATCTACTTGCAAAGAATTTATAATTTGGATCTTCTGTGTAATAGTTAATGCACTCAAGTCACATTGAATACAAAATATATAAGTCAAAATACTTATAAGATATAATGCATGGAAATAAGATAAGTAAAAGTGAATTGAAACTTTATCAATAAATAATAAAATCCAAAAGTTTATTATATCATATCATACTTTTAAAAGTTTTATTCTAACAAGATATCCATCATCTCAATATCTTAGATACAAGGAAGAGTCATTGGGTGGAAGACTAATGCATTTGTGAGATCTTCTACAACTTTCGGGATTTTTTTACATCAATAAGAATTGATCTAGAAACATTTAGATCTTCAAAAGTACATCTAAACCTTTAGATCTATATCCTATTTTATATATGCTTGTTTACTGACATTGTTAGGATCTAAAATAGCCCTAGGAAGATTTCATGCAGCTAAGATCCAGCGCTAAGGAATGTTTTCAACGTATTAGATTCAAGGAGTCATTAGGTGAAGATTACTCCATTTGTGAGATCTTCCTTGACTTTAGGGTTTTTTACACTATCTCTAGAAATATCTAAATCTAAGAAAGCACATCCAAACCTTCAAATCTAAATCCTATAAAAGTTTTTATATATTTGTTTGCTTTCATTGCAAGGATCTAAAGGGTCCTAGGAGATTGCATGCAATTGAGATTCAAGGTTAAGGAAAAGAGTAATTCCGGATTCCCTATAAAGGACACCTTTGCCAATTGATTGATACTCTTCCGTGAGCTTGCACCAATGTTAGCGGTAGTTGCCTTAACACACCATCTCCAACAATCGAGTTAGCAATAGAAGAATCAATAAGTTAAAAGAGTAGGAAAAGATCCCCACTTTGAATGGCCTCACGAGTGACTGAGTGAGGGCATACATGTGTTTTCTAATTAACCATAGTCATGAGAGGCATAACCATGGTTACGTGTCATACCATGTGCATTTTCTGATTAGCCATGGCAATGGGAGATATAACCATGGTTAAGACTCAAGTGTCATACCATGTGCATTGGCAAACGCTAGGTGCATCAGGTTTGTTGCCATCACTGGGTTTTGCTTGTCTAGATGAGGAACATAGTTAGGAATATTAACTTCGCAACTGATCGACTAGCCACTTTATCCCGTCTTTAGGACACTTGAATCTTCTGGAATCCTTATGTCGGTGCAGGGATTGGATGAGGATAGGCTCCTTCAATATGGTCGTACAAAAAACTAAAAAAAAACATTGCATGTTCAAAAACATGGTAAGCTTTTCAAATTTTTATAATTATCACAACGTAAAATGAACAAGAGTTAAAAACGGGGCTATCGTCTCTAAAAAATCAATAATGCTACCTCTAATCCCTTATACCGGGTATTTTATTCCACGTGTCCTGTTCAAATTGATCAAGAAAACTCAGATTCGAGAGTACATAAGCAAACTCCCCGTGTTTTTTGGAAGACGTAATCGTTTAGAGCTTCGTATCCTTCAGAACACAGAACTATAAGATCTGCACTGAAGTCATGCTACAATGAGGACAAACTATTTGTTACTCCTTCAGGGTCCCACATATGGCTAATACGGTTAAAGACGAAATAAAGGGGGTGAACTGAATGGTGATAGAACATGTTAGTAAAGATGTGCAACAACACATCAGGTAAGGCTCGAGCTATTTTCAATTTTTTATAAAGTTCAAACAAAAGAAAATACAAAGAGAAAAATAGAGGGCAGGATAACAAAACTGTTCACACCAAATGCACATCCCCATTCCTAAAACTAACAAATATCATGGACATAACATTTTCCTATCAATCATAACGTGTTTGCATCACATTGAATTAAAAAGGAGAAAAGAACAGGGGACCAATTACAGATTCAGTTTTCACCATAAACAAGTAAAAAGTACATAGAAGGTCAAATAAAATAGAACTGAAAATTTTCCACTTATCACTAGTGAGCCGTTCTGGAGAAACATAGTGGCTAATCAAAATCTCACAAACATTTGATTCACAATAAAGGATTTGGAATTTTCACAAAAAAAAAAAATAAAAGTCGTTTCTGGGTGTGACCAACTCTTACAAACCTCTGTTAAGATTAAAACAATCATGATGCAGATACAGGTAAGAAAATTTTGGCAAAAGCAAGACAATGCTCTGGACTGATGATAGTGGGATAATTTGACTTCCCATGAGGCTTCCATGTTTACACCTAAAGCGCAAGTCCTAAATGAACAAAGCCTGTTAACAAAACTTGGTGTAACCGCAAAACACCAAGGGATGCAAGTGGCTTTTAAATAAGTCTTAGTTCATACTCGCCAGCCATAGTTATGTATCTCACCCAAGGCAGAGCCTGATAACCACTTTTCTCAATGATCTTCAGGTAGCGAACCTACAAAACCCCAAATTCAGATGGTTAATAATCAGAAAAAGCAAAAACATAAACAGAAAGTCATTGTATCAATTTACTAAGAGTGTGTTTGGTAGCGATTTTAGGAAGTATTTCTAGCATCTTTAATATTTGAAAGATAAAAATTTTCAAATGTTAGAAAGACTAGAAACACTTCATAAAATCATGATTTTAGCAAAAAACCACGGAATTTGTTATGCAATTTCAACTCAGTACCAGGGAACTATCTCTTCACATTTCCCCTAAACCAGGAGAACCAGATGACAACAGCAGAAGGCTCATTCGATAGGGTACTATATTATTTCCTAAATATATGGCAACCTAAAGAGGGAAAAGGTAGTCCTAATAAAATTGATATTATTTGACATTTATGAGGTCACGAAATACAGGACTGCTGAAACAAGAACCTTTAAAATGGATTGAGAATATGTTAATGTGAAGAATTATCAAGCATTCATGATGTGACCTGCATTCACCAGAGTACAGGAAAAGATTTATCCAAGCTCCTTTTGCTCCAACTGATAAGGTTGTCAATCTCATGCATTCAAAGATAGAAAGTTCCTTTGATGCTCCAAGAATTAGAGGCAACAGAACTAGGAAATTACTTTCAGAAATTTTAAATTTTGAGACTGTAAAAGTTTTTTGATACCTCATTTATATATAACAGTTTTTAAATCTATTACTTCAGTATAAGCGTCTAAGAGTATTTGCATTTTATATGAAAGTTACTACCATTTTCTAATTTTAAAAACAAAAAACAAGAAATGTATCCAAACAAGCACTTAGCAAACTGCTCTACAACTCATAATCGATTGGCCCAATAAAATTGCAAGCAAAACTATATTTCATAGCAACTGTACCAAATGAAAATTTAACCGAACAATTAAAAAAATTTAGCAAACAAAATTTTCAAGCATTGACTAGGCAGAGTGTTACTTCTCAGAGAGAGAGAGAGGACACAGAATATGGTATCAGAAGAATATTATCAAAATGCTCAATTTAACAGAGCAATCAATCATGTGTGCAAGCACATACCTGTATTCCAGAAACAGTAAAATATGGTATCTCAAACTTCACACGTATGGGAGCTTTTCTCTCAGGAGCTCCTTCTTCAGCTGTTATACTGGGAAGACTGAACTCTGCCCTCAACATATACTCCTAAAAGATTTGAATTTCCAAAAAATTAAAAACTAAGTCAATTGCACAGAAAACAAGATAATGAATCCTTCAAAATCAATAGCTATCAACAGAAAAATAACATTAGACAATTTATGGGCAGCAGAAGCAATTTAAACACTAACTTATACTCCTTGCCACCAGGAAAAGACTTTATCTTCCAGAGTAATGCATCATTCTCAGGTGCATATGCAGCAGATCCCATTGACGTTCGAATATTTGGATTGGTAGCATCAGATGGTACAGGCAATTCAATTTCAACATTTGTTGCAGTGCTGCAAAATTAAATCAACTCATGGGTCAATTCATGGGTCAACTCAGGTAATGCTAAGCATTACCCTGACCAAGGGTGCTAGACTAGATAGAGATCAGCAGCCAAGACCTAAAGAAATATACCTACGCTCCTTGAACTGGCTCCGTGCTTTGACCATGATCTCGATACGACTTCTTGAATGCCTTTCAACTTGAGCTTCCACCCATATCAGAGGTTTTACCTAAGAGCAAAAATAATAAACCTTAACACATGACATATGATACACAATGGAAAATCATAGCATTAGAAACCGCACAAGCTGAACCTGAGTACTGAGCCTATATGTCATGAGATCAAAAGATCCATCTGGAGGAATAAAGGATATTGTTCGATCATTCTCAAATCGAGCCAAACGAACACATCTAAAACAAAAATAAGCACATTTAGTTTGAGATCTTGCAGTGAGAATAGAAAGTTTGCAATAAATCAGCCCTTGCATTTTTGCACATGATAATTATCAGAAAAAAAATAAAAATTAATTATCAGCAGCAGATTACAACTACACAAAAAAGTTTGACTACATACTGGTGGAACTTGATGTCATCCAGATCAATGGCTTTTCCTTTTGTTGATCGACCTTGTGCCTCCAACAATACTCTGTCGTTTAGCCCAAGCTTACACTCTGGCATACCACTGCAACAGATAAAGTATGAATACTTTCTAGTTTCCAGGTAGCATGCAGGAGCAAGTATAAAACCCTAAAGGTAAAATGCCAAAAAATAAAAAATAAAAAATAAAAAATAAAATGGAATGGAACCTTCATGCTACAGAGATGCAAGTATAGTTTCTGGGCAAGTATGTATGAGGGTTGGGTTCATCCACCATATTATGGGTTACATAGCAAATTAAGCACAAGCCTCACATAGCACATTAATCACAGGCTTCCACAAGCATCACATAGCACATTAAGCACAGGCTTCCACAACCATCACACAACAAATTGAGCACAAGTTTCCACATGCATGAATGAGAAATAGAGCACATATTTTTTTGCACTCTCTTGCACATCACGTCTTCATAGTTAAAATAAAAGGAACTTCTTCATTGTATCCTACATCAAAACAATCCTACAGTTCCAAAGAAAATGAACTCCTGAAACCAGAGTTTGTCGAATAAAATTGAGAGGCCAACAAACATACAAAGAATAGGTGCAAAATATTTTTATTTGAAATACAAGCATCAGCTAGAACATTAAATGCCTTCAACTAATTTATCTTACCAGCATAAGTAAATTGGAATTTAGCAGATTAAAATTTTGCATTTATTTGGGAATAGTTCAGTTTCTAACTTTCAAAACTAAGAGGGTATTTGGTAAAAATGTAATACTTACTACTTAATGATTTAAATTGACTTTAAATTAAATTATTCTGAAGTTGATGACTTAAAATTTATTACTTGATTTTTACTTTAAGTATTAAAATTGTTTAATAAAGTGAACTTAAAATTTATTCTAAATCATCAAATTAACATATTTACCTTATTAGTTTTAACTAATAGTTATCATCACATTAACTAATACCTTATTATAAAAATGAGTCATGGATGTAGAGTCATGACTGTGAAATATACTCTCATTAGATGTGGGTAAATGAGGCAAAAAAAATTTGAGATTAAGAGTATGTTAACTATTTTGACTTCATACTTAAAGTTGCTTTTAATTTTAAGTTATAATATTAAGTCATTTTACCAAATATGTTTAATCTACTTAATGACTTAAATTAAGTTTTTTTTTTTTTTGATAAATGAGCACAAAATATATTAAAAAAAGGCGGAAGGCTTCAAAGCATACAAGGAGTATACAAAGCAGCCAAAAAGCAAAAAACGCATAAGCAGAACAACCTCACTTGCCCTTAAGGAGCCGCTAACCACTCCAAGAAGCCTAAAAGCGAAGAGGACTCCTCTCCCATATACACCCTAGCCCAACTCCACAAACTACATACAAAAGAATTCTTGAGTGTCTAAATAGCTAAAGAACCCCCTCTAAAAGCTAACCTATTTCTTTCCTTCCAAACCGTCCAAAAAACTACATACAAAATAATTCTTGAGTGTCTGAATAGCTAAAGAACCCCCTCTAAAAGCTAACCTATTTTTTTCCTTCCAAACCGTCCAAAAAATACACAACGGGATGGAATTTCAAATCTTTTTCCTTTTTTTACCCACAAAAGGGCTCCTCCAACAAAATAACACGTCTCTGAGAACACCCACTGAGCCCCAAACAAGGCAAGGACGATCTCCCAAAGGACCCTGACCACTGTACAGTGTAAAAGAATGTGATTTACATTTTCCTCTTCACAGCCACACAAATAACAACGATTAGGGAGCTGCCACTCTCATTTTTTAAGCCTATCCAACGTGAGGATTTTTTCCCAAGTGGCCTCCCACGCAAAGAAAGCAACTTTGGTTGGAACCTTATCCACCCAAATGCTCTTTTTCGGAAAGACGAGGGGATTGGGGGCAGCCAGCAAATTATAAGCCTCCCAAATCCGAAAAATATCAAGACCCCCTCCTTTCCATAACACTGAGTCCTCTTCTGAAGAAATCCTGAAGTCCCTTAGCAACAGAAGCATCTCTTCTATTAAATCCAGCTCCCAATCATTAGAATCTCTAGACAATCTGAGATTCCACCCTCCTTGACCAAGGCTTGAATCCCACACTTCATTGACCATTGCGTTTCTAAAGACCGCCATGGCATAAAGCTGGGGAAAATTTTGGGACAGCGTTGCGTTGCCGCACCAATGGTCAGTCTAGAACTTGACCTTAGTCCCCCTCCCCACCTTGAACTCAATGTTATCCCAACACCAACTTGCCTCCTTCAGGATCTCCTTCCAAACCCCCACTCCAAAAGTACCACGAGCTTCATTAGTTCTCCAACCACATCCCTCTTATCCATACTTCACCCCGATCACCTTCTTCCAAAATAAATCTTTTTCATAGGCAAATCTCCAAATCCACTTACCCAACAAAGCCTTGTTCAATAAAACAATCTTCCGAATGCCAAGACCCCCCTTCTCCTTTTGAGTACACACCACCTCCCAATTGATCAAGTGGATTTTCCTTTCCAGGCTTCCCCCTCCCCAAAGAAAATCTCTTTGTAATTTTTCAAGCCTTTTTACCACTAACTTGGGCATTCGGAAAAGGGACAATTGGTAGATGGAAATGCTGGTCAAAGTACTTTTAATGAGGGTAATTCTCCCGCCCTTAGACAAATAATGTCTTTTCCAAAGAGCTAATCTTCTCCTCATTCTTTCCTCCACCCCATCCCACATAGACAATGCCTTGTGATGGGCTCCAAGGGGCAGCCCCAAATACTTAACAGGAAAATCCCCCACTCTGCACCCTAACTCCACAGCCATTTCCTCAATATCTTCAACCTCCCCAACAGGAATTAATTCACTCTTAGCCAGATTAATCCTAAGACCAGAAGCCGCCTCAAACCACGCCAAAATCCAGCCAAGATGAGTTAGATGCTCCTTCCATGCTTCACAGAAGATGATTGTGTCATCAGCAAAGAGCAAGTGGGACACATTCATCTTCATCCCCCCTTTCCCTCAAAGTCTGCAACCAAAAATGAAGCCCCCCTCAACAGCCCTTCTTATGAGTGCACTCAGCACTTCCATACCCAAAACAAAAAGGTAAGGAGAAATGGGATCTCCTTGACGCAGCCCCTTAGAGCTGGAAAAGAAGCCTGTTGGCACCCCGTTGACAAGAACAGAAAATTTTGCAGTTGAGATGCACCACCAAATCCACTTCATCCAACGAGACCCAAAGCCCATCTTATGCAAAGCCTTCATGAGGAAGTTCCAATTAATACTATCATAGGCTTTTTCAATATCTAGTTTGCAAACCAGCCTTTTCTCTTTCCGCTTCTGCTAATAATCAACCACCTCATTAGCTATGAGAGAGGCGTCCAGAATCAATCTTCCCCTCACAAACGCATTTTGATCCACCGAGACCACCTTACCTAACACCTTCTTCAGCCTATTGGCCAACACTTTGGCCAGAAGCTTGTACAGCCACCCTAAAAGGCTGATGGGCCGAAAATCCCCGAGGTCCTCAGCCCCACCTTTTTTTGGGATGAGGACCAAGAAGGTAGTATTTAGGCTTTTGGCAAAAGATTTCTGGTCATAAAATTCCTTAAACATCTCTACAACCTCCTCCTTCACAAAATCCCAACAAGATTGCCAAAAGGCCACAGTAAGCCCATCCGGGCCTGGAGCCTTGTCTCCGTTCATTTCCATCAGAGCTAAGAAAATTTCTTCCTCAGTAAAGGGCATCTCCAGAGCTTCAGCTTCACTGTGGTTTAGACAAGGTGCAACCCCTCAATGCCAGCTCTCCATCCTGGCTCTTCCAAGAGCTGATGCTGAAAAGCATTCACAATCCCCTTCCTCACCTCCTGCTCCTCGGCCAACTCCACCCCATTGATCTTGATTCTATCCAAAGAGTTGTTTCTCCAATGGGTATTGGTCATCCGGTGGAAAAACCCTGTGTTCTTATCCCCTTCCTTTAGCCACAGCTCCCTTGACAATTGTCTCCAATTGGTTTCTTCCAAAAGTACCCACTTTTTAAAAGTTTCCTTAGCTTCATTTTTCAGCTCCGTTTCTCTTTCTGACAGGCCCCTTTCACATTCCACCCTATCCTAAAAATCAACTTGCTGGAGAGCTGAGCTTTTATTAACTTCCAGCCTACCAAACACATCTCTGTTCCAAACTTTGATTTTCTCCTTCAACACCTTCAGCTTAGCAGCCAGTCTAAAGTTGGCCCTCCCTTTCCTCCCCGCTCCTTGCCACCAATCCCGAAGGAGATCCTTAAAACCATCAACCTTAAGCCACATGTTTTCAAACCTGAACAGGGAGGGTCCCCGACTTAGCCTGCCACCCTTCAACAGAATGGGAAAGTGATCTGAAGTGGGCCTGGGAAGCCTACTTTGGACAACCCCCCTAAACAAGTCAAGCCAGCTTTGGGTCACCAGGAAATGATCCAGTCTAGCCCAGGACTGATTGTTCCTACCCCCGCTCCAAGAGAACACACCCCCTTGCAGAGGAAGATCTAGGAGCTCTAGTTCATCAACCACCTGAGCAAACCTTCTCATTGCACCATTTAAACTACCCTGACTACTCCTTTCCCTTTGGGAGAGGGTGACATTAAAGTCGCCCCCTAAACACCAGGGATCATCCCAAATGCCCCTTATTGCCCCTAGCTCCTCCCACATAGACTCATTAAGTCATATTAAATCATTAAGTTGATTTACCAAACACCTCCTAAGTTTTAATACTTGATGTGATAAAACAAAATCAACAAAAATATGTTTCAACATTAATTAAAGTCTGATTTTGTTTTAGATTGAAAATAATGGTGTAAAAGTTCAGCTTGCAGACACTAGCTTTTCTGAATGCACAGGTCAGGATAGCCCCTTTTTTTACTGGAGAACAAACCACACAAGATAAGTTTCCCTTTGATTCTCAATTTGTTTATGCACATTGGTTTTACATGGTAAATATTAGCTTGTAATTTTGATAGTCAAAATTCATCTCTTTACCCTTGCTAGGCATTGAATAACACTACACAATTTCTACAAGCAGTTGGATAACACACCTCAAATATGTTCTCATCTTCAATGCTCCAACAACATCCGATCTAATTATTTGCCCATTGCTGTTTACAAGTATATTAACACTTTCCACCACATCCAAGAATACCTGACCAACAAAAACCAAAGCTTTATTGTACAGTGGTTTAAAACATGAATATATAACTCATATAAAAATTGACCTACTTCATTCTTCTTGTAACGTATCCCTTCACTGCGCCAAGACACCGCATTTGTTACAGCCATGGGAGGCCTCTGGGAAACTTCCATCCTATAAGCATCAGTCTTGATAAATTCACTCAGAATCTTTGCTTCAGTATACTGAGGGTAACCAAAGTCCATCATCTCATCAAGCAACTCATACTAAGAAAAGCACAAAGCATCAGTATGATTTCATGGAATTTTTCATTAAGCTTTCTTTTACACATAAAACGAATTTATTAAAGGCACCAAATGAGAGACAATCCAAGCATCCAAAAAAAGGAGGATCAAATTGTTTATTACTATCATATAGCATTAATAAAATTCACCAATGAATAAAGTTATATAGAGACCAGTAAAAGGGCAGATTGAGACGTCCTCTTACCACTACCACAAAATTATCCCTAAGTGATTCCTCTTCTAACTCTTCAAAATAATGCTTAAAGACCTGCAACCAAAAAATGGATCAATGTAAGGAATTCAAATCCCTTTTTCAAAGAATTCAAAAAGGTTATAAAATAAAAAATATCAAATCACATAGCCACTGGAGAATAGAAAACATCTCATTTTCAAATTTTGTTGGAATTGATTGTATCCAAAACCACAGTAGCTGAGGTATAAAACTATAATTACCAATAGCGCTTACATCAACAACACGGTGTAGAAAGAGGAGGTGGCTGGCAGCATTGCAGTTCTGCCTTGATGCGGTCATTAGGAAAACATTGTTGTGTTGTATAAACATGTATGTAACACCATTATCATACACAACAGGATCTTGAGACTCTGGATCACCCTGAAGAAAATGATAAGACCAAATCAACCATGAATTTGCACACTTCCAAAAGCTATTCGCTGAGTAAGCTAATATTGTTGATATAACAGAAAAGCATATCAAAGCGAAATTTACCAAGCATATAAAAGTGGGATCAAGAAAGAAAATTCATCTGGAACTGAGATTTACAATAATTTTTGTTCAAACCCAAGCTAAATGAACTCAAATTTTGCTATACGGATTGAATTGGGAACTGAATAAGTAAGAATTAGAAAATTTATTTTCGAAAAGTACAAATCAAGAACCATTAAAATCAAAGAATTATGTCAAAATATGACCTAAATAGTTATGGAAATTGGAAAGAGCTCATGGACATAAAGGAAAACAAAGAACATATGACCTAAATAGGTATGGAAATTGAATCTGATGTTTTACGGTGCATTGTTGGTTGCAATAGTTTTTATTAGGGGAGGTCTTTCGGTCCAAGTGTTCCAAATAATGAAAGCCAAAGATTAAAAGTTTTAAATTATTATCTTTTCCTCCATTTTCTCGACAACCACACATAAATCTCAATAAATCATCAAAACCGATCTATAGATTATCAACAGATAGAATAAATAAATAAATAAACAAAAGATCGTATGAAAAGTAGAGGACCGGACCTCTTTCTCCATGAGCTTGGCGAAGAAGCGCTCGGCTTGAACAGCAGAGACATCGCCCCTGTAATCGCGCCACACCAGAACGCGGCCTTTGATGTCGAGAAGGAATAGTGCCGAGGCGGCCCCCGCCATTGATTTAGGGATTTCTTCGAAGAACTCCGAGATCAGATTGACGAGATCTGGTCAATAAACAGGATCGGATGAGTTAAAATTATGAATTCTAGGGTTTGGCGAGCCATTGAATTGATCGTGTTTGAAGTTGGAGCATTGAGAATGCTGATCAAGGATCCGTGTGCACAATTGAATGAAGTTGTTCGATCTGCGTCCCAAAGTATGAAATGGTTGAAGATTAGAAATGGAGTTCAATTGTCAGTGCCTGCTTCTAATGTGCGCAAATTGCGTAATACGCACTACTCACCAATCGACGGGCTTTATGTAAGAAGGGCTCGTATGGCCCAATAAATAGGGGTGAAACTTAGCTCTGTTGGACAAATTTGAAGGCCTATGGCTCGGGAGGATCGCACAGGCCAGTAAACCATGCGAGCAATCGTGAAAACGTGAAAATAACCTTCTTCTTTTTTTCTAATGTTTTCTAAACGTGAAAATTTCATATTTTCGGAAATATTTTCTAAATTTTGTTAAATTCCTAATTTTTTTTAAAAAAAAAAATTGAATTATAAATATTTCTTAAAGTTACTGTCAAACAAACTTTAAGAAGGTGTTTGAAAAAATTAATATTAATTACTCAACCATGTTAAAACTCAACTTTAGTTAAACTTTTAGTCATAATGCCACTTAATCTGTACCATGAAACTCAACGAGGTTAAATTCTCATTTAGAATGAACACATAAACTTAATTAAGATTAAGGGTTGTTTGATAAAACTTAATACTTATTATTGAATGATTTAAGTTGATTTTAAATTAAATTATATTTAAGTTGTTAATTTAAAATTTATTATTTAATTTTTACTTTAAGTATTAAGATTGTTTGATAAAATTAATTTAAAATCATAAAATTGATATATTTTTCCTTATAAATTATAATTAAGGTAAAAGAGGTCAATAATAATTGAGGGCGTGGTACGGTAAAAGAGATCATGAAGGTAACCAAGACAAATATGGGTAAAAAGTTATAATAAATATGTGAATTTAATAATAAATTAATCATTTTTACTTATTACTTAAAATTATTTTTTACTTTAAGTCATACCATTAAGTTATTTTACCAAACATACTTAATTTACTTAATGACTTAAATTAAGTTATTAAGTTTACTTGGTTAAGAGGAGCCTCTACATATATAGCGCTTACCCCCCATGCAAACACAACGTCCTCATTGTGTCCCATGGGATTGCAGGGCCAAACAGACAAACACCCCTTATGGAGCCAAACAAACCCCCACACCGGGGTCGGGGATCGGCTCTGATACCATTTGTAACGACCCGCACCCAACCATGTAGATATTGTCCGCTTTGGGCCCAAGAAGGCCCTCACGGCTTTAAAACGCGTCTACTTGGTTAAGAGGAGCCTCTACATATATAGTGCTAGGAACTTCCTCCCCTATCCGATGTGGGACATCATTAAGTTGGTTTACGCACTAAATTTTATTTACAAAAAAAATTACTAAAATTCTTATTCACGATATTTATCTTGATTTAATTACAATTAAGTTTTATTTATAAAAAAATTAACTAGGAATAAGCTCATAATTAATTTTCATTTATAAAGAATTAAACCCAATAAAATTCTTAATTAGGATGTTTGCTTAGCATATAAGCTCTCATTTGGACTGTTTTAAATGTGCCCACTCTACCGTTGATATCAATAAGTGGAAATTGAAACTTGTGTAACACAAACTACTTAATAACTTAAACAAAACTAGCTCTTTTGCATACAACCAAAATAGTATATACACTTCAAATGGTGATTGAAAGCTAAAGCAAGTTCATTATACAACTGCCAAAATTTCAAAATAAAATAATTTACACCCGAGAATCACGTCAAGGGTTGGATCATATATGAGACATGAAAAATAAAGATGTGGTGCTTAACAGTGATTCTACTAAAGTCGTGTACATGGTTTTTTAGAATTTTTATAAATGATTTTCGGTATTAAGAAAAAAAAAATTAAAAAATGATTTTTTTTTTCATGTCAATCGGTAGAAAAATATTAAATAAAATCTAATATAATTAAAAATAGTTAAAAAAATTTATTCATTTTTAAATTACCCTAACTTTATATAAAAGAATTAAATGACCAATCAAAATAATTTATTTTTTTATTTTTATTTTTTTTCTTTTATTTTTATTTTCTATTTTGTTCTTTATATTTTCCTTTATTTTTTTTTTCCAACAAAAAATATTGGGGCTATTCATCAAATTAACTTGTTGAAATCCACAAACACTTTACCAAATTAATTGTCTATTAAACATCAAAAAATCATCACGGAACCTATGCCCTCAATACTTTCAAAACAAAGAAAAACTTAGGACATATTTGATTCCGTTTTCAAAAATTATTTTCTGTTATTGAGAATAAAAAACACAAAAAACTTGTTTAGGGAAGAGAGTGTGTTTTTGTTTTTTGTGTTTTTCGTGTTATCAAAAACCACTATTTTGAGAACAATAAAAAGATGTTTTCATTATTTTTTCATTGTTCAAAAAATAAATTATTTTTCATGTTTTTTTTTTTTTTTGTTTTCTTATATGCTTTTTGTATTTTCATAAAGTTGAGTTTTACCCAACCAACACACCCCACCCGCAAACTCTTTTTTTTTTCCTTAAATTATTGAAATTAATATATTTACACATAGTTATAAAGTCATCATTTGTTTAAGAAAATTATAATTAGTGTAAAAATTTCAAAATAGAATCATTTTTTAAAAAATTTAAATGAATTATGCATATAAAAATTATTTATATATTTATAATATCAAATTAATGGAAGAAAACACTTTATTAATTAAAAAAATAAATTTCAAACATGTTTTTTTATTTTATTTATTCTAAAAAACTTTTTTTTTATTCTAAAAACATTTTTTATTAACTCAACCAAATATATATATATTTTTAGAACAAAAACTGTTTTCTAGAATTCAGTTCCCAAACACAATTTTTTTTCTAGAAACACAAAAAACTGTTCTTAAAAACTGTTTTTCAAAGTAGTTTTAAAAAATAGTAATCAAATAGAACCTTGACATGTAGCCAAACAAAAAAAATTGCAAAATTATTTTTGTTTTTGACATAATGAACATGAAAGAACATCTAGAAGAAGCTATAGCATTTACAATTTCGGCTCAACGTGATATTTCAACTCGAGAGGCCCTTAGAGTAGAAAATGATGAAACATTAAAAAATGTCAAAAAGAAAAATAATTGCCATTTGACAACTGTTTTTTAAACTCGAAAAGACTTTGATAGATTTTTATATAATTTTTTTTTGAGAATTTATTATGTTTTCTAATAATATAATTTAATTATTTTCAGTTAATTTTAATTAGTTTTTAATAATTATTTAAAAACAATTAGAGAATTTATATTAAATTATGCATCATTTTCAGATATTCATTCTATCAACATATCTACTTAATAATTTTAATATATCTAATTATTTTATTTATTCCACATACACGACGATATTCTTTTCTAAAAAATATAGTAACTCAAATAATTATATAAATATAGGATAGGATTGGAAATAAAATATTAATTTATTTTAAAAAATAAGGTTAATTTTATTTTCTATTCTTGAAATTTTGATTAAATACATTTAACCCACATAAATTTTAAAAAAATTTCAAATTTTTTTTTCTATTATTGTTATTTTTAATTTTCACTTACTTTTTCTTTTTTTTTTTTTATAAAACTTCAAAATTTATCGGGTCAAAATCTATTTAGCCAAAAACTCCAGGAAACTAATGAATTAACCTTTAAAAAACCCAATTCGCAATATCATTTTTACTAATACAACATTTTACATTCTTAAACTACTCTCCCTTATTCCTTTCCCCTCTTTCTTCTCTCCCCTTTCTCCTCTCTAACCTCACGTCCCAATTGCACCCCTTTTTGTTTTCCTAACCCCACCCCACATTTTAACATTCTTTTTATTTTATTCATCACTTCCTTTTCATCTCTACCCACCCCACCCCCCACCTAAACTTTGTTTTTTTTTTTTCTTTTCATTTCTTTTATTTTTTCACACTCAATGTTTTTCATATTCTTCTTATATTTTAAAACAAAATAATTTCTTTAAATAATAAATTATAAAATGATTTTTTTCACCAAAAATATATTATGTAAAATGATTTTATTATATTCAATGTTTTAATGTGAAATTCATAACTCATTTTTTTAAAATAAAAATTATTATTAAAATTTTAAAATAAACAATATTTAATTGGAATGGTTTTTTTAAAAATATATTTTTTATTGTGTTCAATACGATTTTTTTATAACCCAAGCAAAAATTTTACATATAACTAGAAATTGATTAAGAATATGAGCAATGTAATAATTATTTGTGTATGCAAAGTAAAGACTCATAAAATAAAGTATGTAATCAAGAACCTAAAAAGTAATTTAGTAACTATTATAAACAATAAAAAAAATTCGATTTTTATAATTATTATAAGCAAAAAAATTTAGCCCAACCACCGCCGTCGATGGTCGCCAACTTTCGTCTCTGCTCCAAATCTTAATGGTTGCTGCCGTTGCCGCCTCCTAGGACGTCGAAGCCCCACCTAGGTCACCAATTTATTTATTTATTTATAAATATATATATTTCTTTATAAAAAAAATGAAAGTTATAAATTCTACCTAAAAATTGTCATCAGATGATTGAATTTCGTCATTTATTGTATTTCGTATATGATTCACAGTCTTAATTAACTTGAATTTAAGTTTAATACGTTGAGAGAAGATTAAAGAGAGTTTTTTTATTAAAAAATGTATATATGAAAAAACTACGAGAAAAAAGTGTTACGTAAAAAATACTTGAAAACAATGAAATTCCAAGTTCCCAAATGTTGTAAGTTGCAAGTAAAGAGCTGTTCGCCTGAGGAGGAAGGGAAAAATGCTGGTCTGGCCGACGACTTTCACTTTCAACTTTCGGTTCTTTTGAATCCTCAATTTTCACCGCTTCATCTTCATTCATGAAGCCCTAACCCTAGACCGAGATATCAGTACCGACTCAGACGCAATCACGCAGCTAAAGAAAAATACGAACCTATAGATAGCAGTGATTTCAATGGTGGACCGAGGAAGTATTCTGGGTCATTCATCGTGGACGCATGAAGAATCGGGGTTAAACCACAAAGATCCAGAAGATCACTACGTGGAGACGAGTTCCAAGCTCCACCAACTGTGTACAGTCATACTTTAATTGTGAGGTAACAGTGGCAGTGTGCCAATGAACTACCGAAAACAAGTTTCGAAATTTTATCATATTGCATTGGATAACTGCCACAACTCATTGCCGTTTGAAATTATATTGTTCATTTGTTACTACAATTTGAAGTGGCTTTCCCGCTTTGATGCTGCATTCTTTCTAGTTTAATTTTATTTCCCTGATTATTTGGTGTTTAATATCAAATCCACACTATGGGACTTGCAATTTTATCAAATCGGTGTCAATAGCAGAACAACAATGTCCGTTTGAGAATGCCATTTTAGTGGAGAACATCATTATTCATACTAGACTATGCTTCAAATGTGAGGATGATCATCGAATTTCCTTTTGTGAAGCATATAAGTTGTCTTCTTTGCCAAAAAATTTCAAGTTACTATAGCATGAAAAAGAAAAATGAGGGGGTGAGTTCATTTGCCAAATTCATTCTGTTCAACAAAAAATCCATACATTTTTTTCCTTGATCTTTCTTAGACCACTTTTAAGTCTCTGAACATGAAACTCAATAATTAGCATGATAAGATTTGACAAGATGCGATTTTTAAATGAGAATAATCACACTACTACCTTGTGACTAAGGTTTTGTTTTGCTAACGTTTTTTGGCTCTGAAAAGCTAAAATTGCTTTAGGTTTGGCTTTTCAAAAGCAATTTAAGTACATTTTATCTTCCGCTAAATAGCCCACTGAAAACCTGGCTGTTCCCTCCTAGCGAAGCTTCCCATTCTAGTGCGGACGTCATGATCTGAGTTAGTATCACAACAATTTCTCGCATCTTTGGTCTATCAACTGCCTCTTCACTCAAACACTTCTCAGCAATTTCAGCCATCTGCAAGAGTGGAATTTGTAAAAGACTGAGAAATAGCACATGAGTTCTACAATTTTAGGATGGGATAAAGTCTGCTCTCCTCTTGTGCATGTGGCACATGCTTCAGCACTCTGATGCCATATTTACTCTACTGTCTAGAAATTTGTCATTTGTTTACTATTCTCTATTTTGGGTGAGATTTTTTTTTTTTTTCCGAGAAAAAAAGGTTATGCTGATTGTATTGGTTGATCCACCAAGAGTAGGTTCTGCACCCCTTGACATGGGCTTTTGACTACTTGACACAGGCCTTAGAAGTAACAGTCCCAACCTCCCTAAAAAAAATTCTCTTTGATTCTTGATTGTCCACTGATTTCAATAGCTTACTGCCTACTCTTTTTCCTTTTTTGGAGTTATGAAAGTGCATTGAATCTAACTCAGATGCTGCAATACTGAGTATCTCTACTTGACAGTACTAAAATAGGTTGCCGTGGCCCTGTGTTCTGTTTGACATTGATGCTTGATAGGCTCTAAGCAGTGAGGTTTCAGGCTAAATCTCCCCAGTGGTATGTCCTTCACGTGATGCCCAACCTGGCTAAATATGGATTATACTAGATATAAAAGTCCATTCAACTTAGTTCCCTTATAACCCTTACTATTGGTTTCATTTCCTTTGCTATTAACCTCCTATATATGGAAGGTAGCAGAGCTGTAAATTTACATTTAAATAGATATACTTAATTAAAATCAGGCTGACCTTGTACACATCCTCCAGAGTGTAGCTGCCTCTGAGAGTTCTGTCTATCGCATCTTCCAAAGCAATCTCTGGGTCTTCATTATGGAATATTTCATTAACCTGATCATGTAATGGGAGCATAACTTAGCTAGCTTTTCACTAGCAGGATTGAATTAATGAAATGCATACCCACTATCTGAAAATAACCAATTTTTCCATTTTATAACAAAGCATATAAGAGAAACTGATAATCATCTATATGCATATATCTGTAAACCAACCCTGAATAGAGGACATGGTCTCTCTGGATCTGTGGTTGATTGCTTGTACACCCCTAGAATAATTCGTAGCTTTCTATGATATATTGATATAAATATATATATGTATATGTATAATGTTTGAGGTTAAAACTTGCCCAGGTTGCATAGATGAGGCCAGTAATTGAGTGTGGCTTGTTTAGGTCATTCTTACCCCCATGAAAAATTAGTCAACTTACAACTGTGATTAGAGATCTCATCTTGTTGGGCTCATGATTGTCACGTACAAGTGCACGTTGACCTGTTATCAGCTCTGCTAGAACTACTCCGAATGCAAAAACATCAGTTTTAGAGGTTACCTGTAACTCTTTCACAGATCTTCAAAAAAGATATTTGAGGTCAGAGATGCAGTTGACTAACATTAATTTCATGTCAATTTGGAAAATATTTAATCAACCTCATGGAGTCCTTTACCACTTATAATGAAAATCTGGTCCAGTGGCGTTTGTATTAGAGAAATCAAAAAATAAAAACTTACTCAGGAGGAAGATAGCCTGGTGTTCCTACAAGGCGTGTTGCTATAAAATCTTCTTCATTGGTTCTGCCAACAAGCTTTGCTAATCCAAAATCTGCAACCTATAGAAATAGGTCCTAAGATAGTATTACAAAGTGCAAACTAGTTGCAGGAGTGATAGGATATGAGAATTTGGCTTTTCATCTTCAGTTCAGGAACTGGCTTTTCTTTTCTGGAAATCTTGTTAAGTTCATTTGAAGCTGGAAGATAGGTTGCATTGAGTTAAGTCATAGGTACCTTTGCTCTGAGCGTTTCATCAAGTAGAATGTTGCTTGTTTTTATATCACGGTGCACATATCGTGCTTTTGTGTGGTCATGAATGTACTCAATACCCCTTGCAGCATCCAGTGCAATCTGAGTTCTTGCCGTCCAAGAGAGTGGCTGATTACCTGATTCAACACCTTGTTTTATAAGACCTCACTGATGATATTTTAGCTTAAATTTCTATTCCATATTTGAAGTTTTTTAACACAAAACTACCCTGTTTCTTTTGTAGGCAACTAGGAATTTATTAAAAGGTGCTTAGAAAAGCAAACACTCCTGTTTTGTTCAGTTGAATTAGTTAATGTTAGGCTTGTAAACTTATTTTTTGCAATGAAAAGCGATTGGTTAACTGCTTTGTTTGGCTTTAAACTTATATAAACTTCATCTACATCCATACACTAACTTCACAAAAATCAACAAAAGTTGATTTTGAAGTTGAATTAAATTTTTTTAAAGGCTGTACTTTGTGTTTTAGTTTCAGACTTTCCATGAATTAATTCCACTTCCTTGAATGACCTAAGTTTGAACTAAAGTCGGTTTAATACTGGGGGGAAAATATTTTCTTCTCTCCAAGTGATCCGACCTGCACATTGTCCAACTGCTTTTTCAAAAAAAATTGCTAGGTATGCCAATGTGTCTGGTCAGATGACTTGTTTGGAGGATGTAGCAGTACTTTAAATATCATGGTTTTATGAGGATATAACCTTTCAACGTCATATAGTTTAACAGTAACCTTATTCCTGATGATACTATCACTAGGGTTTGTGGTCATTCATATTTGTTCAATGGTCGTGGTTCAATTAGGTTGTTTAAAAAGAGAAGACTTGGGATCCCACTTTCAGGTTCAATAATTCTTTCATGACTTCCATTCTACCTTTTGAACCACTGAAAACACATCTTATCAACTAAGAGAAATGCAGCTGTAAGTACCTTTTAATAATGGGTCATGAAGATGATCATTGAGTGATCCATTTTGAACATACTCATAAACTAAGTACAGGTGATCGTCTCCACTGGCATACCCCAACAACTCAACCTAAAATGTCATTTAATCAGAAAAATTGCATGAACCTTTCTTCTACATCACATTGGAGCTTAATTATCCAGAGATGATTCCTTACCACATTTCTATGATGTATCTTGCATAAGACCTTAAGCTCTGCAAAGAACTCCTTGGACTTGTTAGATCTCATCTTCTTTATTGCAACCTCCTGATGGTTAATAAGCCGGTTATGATTGTAAATTTTAGCAGAAATAAAAAATTGCTCAGCATAGTTGAGGGGATAGACAAAACTAGAGCATATCCATCTTACCTGCTCTCCTAGTACGCCAAAATATACAGTCCCATATCCGCCCTCTCCAATTTTCCTGGTTTCATCAAAGTTATTTGTAGCATCTTCGATCTCCTCAAGGCTAAATATTACCGGCCTTTCTGATTCGAAACCTGGCACATCTGTACAATGTAACTGCACTCAAGTTAATAACTTCTTATTCATTATGCCTATCTTTCTCTCTCTCTCTCTCCACCCAAAAAAATTGCAATTACTGATGGATTAACAACCAATATGGTGATAGACATGTTTTTTACTTTTTCAAGCTTGGTTTATCTGACCTTCAATGTTCTCTTGCAGATGTTGATTCCTGAAGGAGAATGTTCTGTTGGAATTCAAGCTTTTGGATGCTTTTGGATCTTCCTCACTGTTTTTCTGGGACCTATTTCTCTGGAGGACAATGATAATTAAGGTGCTAATTGAAAGTACTGTCACTGCTGCCAGTATGCTAATGATTATTGCCCATTTGTGCTTCGTTCCTGATAATGAATGAAAAAAACAAGTCAACTTTTCCAAGAAAATATATAGTGATTTCAATGAAATTTCTAGAATATTTGCTTATAAAACTACTTCTAGATGTTGTGTTTTTCTTTTGATAGGTAAAATATGCTTGTATTTCTTGTTGCTTTGCATGTATGCATATTCTTAATAGGCAAGAAATGGACATTCATTGGTTAAAGCAAAAATCTTTTAGGACTTACCCATAATATTAGAGGACATTTCCAGATAGAAATGAATATTCAAACAAATGTTTGCAAAATTAAGCCAGATATTCTTGAAAAAGAACGAAAAAAGAAATAATAGCATGATAGTTAAAAATGGAAACAGGAAACATATAATTTTTCATAAAATTAGAAAGAATCAACATAAAAGTACATGTTAAAATGAAAGTTGATTTTTAGACAAAAAGCAGCCACTTGTAGGTTTTAAAAAGAAAAAAATGAATTGCTGAACAACAATGTATTCATGTGACCTCTTAGTTTTCATTCATGATGTAGTTGAAACTATATTCTATAAGATTGGAACATAAAGCAAAACTGGATTTCTAAAACTACTGTTACATACTTTTTAAAATGAGAATGTTACAAAGGAATTATATCAAAAAATGTAAAGGATATTCAAACACTCACCTTCCTTATCTTTTGAAAGTCCATTCTTTTCCCTAGGTATAAATAACACCCAGCCCACATCTATATACTCTGAATTCTGAATCAGGATTCTGTTCATGCTCTCTATCCCACTGATTTTAGCTGATAGAAGAGTAGCAATATCTGATAATGTATCATCCAGCTGAACTGTGTATGTTACTACAATTTGGGACTTGCGTTCTACACACCCACAAGGAAGATATATGTCAACCTCATGTCCTTCAATAAACTTTGATTCTTCTCCTCCAAAACTCCAAGCTTGCCCACTATAAATCTGACCTGAAACATTTACAAATGTGTCATCCTGTTGCACTGGGTAGGTTGTGTGATAGAAGTATCCATCTATGTCATTGATCTTTTGGCAAGAACAAGGTACTGTTACAAGGTAGTCTTGATTTTTGACATATGTGATTTCAGATCTGTTGACAGAGTAAAAAAAGGCAATTTGTTCTGCTTGGAGACCATTGTTAATATGGTAGAGTGAGGAATTGCAAATCTTGATGCTCTCAGAGCAAGGAAAAGGGTACATGAAGGTTGGTTTGATAGAACTTTCTAAAGCAGAGACGGTAGGAAGCAGATCTGCCAATAGAGGGAGGAGGAGGGGGAAGACAAGGGGTAGGAGATTACAGAGAGCCATGGATGTGATCATGTGGTCTGTCTCTAAGGGAAAGAGTAGAATAAATGAAATTTAGGAGTTTTGAAGGGCGGATTAGTGTTCTTGTCATTACTTGCTTGTGAGTTTTTAAAGTTGCAGGTATAGTTAATTTGTTTTGATGGATTATCAATCATATGGAATTTGCTTGCTTCTCTCATATGTTGGAAGAAAAGGGGCTGAAATTTTGTATCTTTCAATTTAAATTAAAAATAATAATAATAATAATGAAGAAAAGAAAACAGAGCGGAAAATTTTCTATCTTGCCAGTCATCATATTACTTTTGTAACAAACTGACATGTTTCTCACCCAAAAAAAAAAGGAACTATATCTCTCCCAATAACTTGGTATAAGGGTTTTAATTTTGATCCCATGTACAATAAATTTTCTTCTTCGGTAAAGATTTACTGACCTAGATAATTTTTTGTATGTTCACCAAAAGGTGAGTACATCTATTATGGGATCTGAGAGGTCAGATACATGCCCTGTGGTACCAGATTGGCTGCAAAAAATAGAGCATTATTATTATTTCATATGTAGATATTACTTGTAATCAGCTTACTTGGTTTCATGCAATAAAAGGTGACTTTATGTGAGCTGTAGCTTCAACAATGCAATATGGCCTCATATAAAGAGCTCACATAAATTATATGATTCCCAAGCATAAATATTACCATCTAGGGCATAATATATTCATAAGAAGTGGAGATTTTGAGCTGTAAGGTCTTTGTTTCCACCGCCACACAACATAGTTGTCTGCTTGGAATTTCCTTCCTCTTTTAATTAAGTGGTAATTGTCTTTTGTGATCGAACCAGGATATTCTGCTGGGAAATGGGTGTCTCTTATTCTTGTTATTTACTCCATTTTTAATTGGTCACTACGCTCTAGTTTGAATATGCAGCATGTCATGCTTCTCCCACTGCCTGGTGAAGAAGCTTCCATGCCCTGGACATGCGGTGCTTTATTACTTGCTTATTCCCATTATTATTTTTTGGTTGTTTTTTTATTGCTTCAGATATTCCACTTGACTTTTACTAGATCACCAATTTGCAGGCTGCAGCTGATCAACTTACAAGCTGCTAGATCATGGTATGTTTTCTATCAATAATTTGGTGGTTTGAAATTCACAGTAGCATCTTCATGGTTATTTTATAGTTATGATGAATGTCCCAGCAAAAACTTCTCTTTGACATGATGCCATCTTAGATACAGAGAACGTCAAAAACTTTCCTCTTGTAGGTATCTTCCGGCTAACAAAAGATCATATCTTGAGACCTGGACAATCAGTCCAAGGCCAAAAACATGATTCCATGCCGGCCAACTGTTACCTACATCATCTTCTTAGCTCTTTGACCATGCCATATGATAAAACAATTCACTGGGCCCAATTATAAATATTCTGTCGTCTTCCTAGTGCATGTGTTTGACAAATTTACATTTTCAGTAATTCTTAATATACTAGTTTTTGAGTTTTATGAATTACTGCTTTTGGTCATTGCAGGGCTTGGCTAATGTGTTGCTTGTCTTCCTCAAATTACCCTTCGTATTACAAAGGGCATAGAAACTGTTGACAATACCTCCAACCCTGGGGTTTACGTTGGCTGCTGGTTGAGTTACCAAATGCGACGGTGACTGTAAAGTTGGGCCACATGATAATCGCCAAGCACAGATATGGAAGACTTTGTTGGGCTTCTTGAGTAGAATAGAGGGATTACACTCTCAGAAAAATAGTGCGCTCGTATTTCTTAGTAGTATTGCAATATTACATTTTCACTTATTTGTCTGGAGAAGAGAGATTGGATCTAACAAGAGTACTATGCATCTTTGTTTGAGGCTTTGTTTGATTCTGGAAATGAAGAGGAAACAGAGGTGAGAGAGGGGTAACAAAATATAAATTGAAAGTGAGTGTGGAAGACAGAAAAGTGTAGTAATTTCTATGCGAAATATAAAAATTCTTAGGCACTTACATTAAAAAGATAATAATTTTTAAAAATAGTTTAAAAAATTAAGATATTAAAACATTTTTTTTTCTATCTCAACTTAAATTTTTAGAAAGTTATTATTACCCATTATTTTTAAAAACAAAAAATAGTGAGTAAATCCAAACAACATCAATCAAACATTTCTTATCTATTCTTTTTTATATTCCTACTATATATTTTGATTATAGTCAAGCAATAAAAGTCAAAATTATTATTTTTTTCTAACATGATTTTTGAGTTAGAACACAATTTGTTGTTTAAAATAGTTTTATGTTTTTAAAAAAAAAAAGAAAAAGAAAAAAAGAAAACGTGTTTGATAAATAGAAAATGGAATTCAGTTTGTTGTTCTCAAAAAAATATTGTGTTTTTAAAAAGAATCTTTTAATTATTTTTATTTAATTTTCTGAGAATGATTAAAAAATAAAATAACATCCATAAAATTATTTTCAAAACATAAGAAAAAAAAATTAAAAGCATTTTAAGTTTTTAAAAATAATTTAAAAACTATTTTGGAAAATACTTTTCAGGCATGACTTTCTTTTTTTGGGATTGTTGCCGTGCAAGGCCAAAATGTGCTCCTAAATAAATAAATCCGAAGACAATCAATAAGGTTGTTTATATAAATTTCGGAAGATGACATACACCTTATAATCGCTAAGTCCCCGGTACCCATGCAAGCTTGCAAATCCATTAGTTCGTGCTCGATCCGTTTGGGTCAACCCTTTTGAACATACTATTATATAGACTTTGATTAAAATAAAATACCGGGATCATTGAAATGAATTTCTCTTTAATCTCATTTTATCCATTGAATGAGACCACCATCAGAGGGCATGTTTGATTGAAAACTTAGAAGGTTGCTGGAACCGTATTTATTATTTAGCAATGGCTATTTTGAAATTGTGGAAGAGGAAAGCTTGATATCTGGGCCCTCGGTTTGGCATGATGTGACTGCAGAAGGATCAATAAATCAGAACCGTTCAGTAGAAATAATAAGCGTACCCAGTAGAAGTTTGGTTCGTAACCTGTAAAACTGAAATCACGCGTTTTGTACTATTATTTGCTCTTTGGGGGATGATAACTCTAGAATTGGAAAGGCTTATCGTGGTTGCCCGTACGATCCTGAATTAAGTTAATTAACACGCTCCATAGACTCCTTCAACGCCTTGTAAAAGGTGTTTCCCTCTTCAAATACAAAGCGCCACATGGTAAAAAAATAGAAAAAAAGGAAAAAAGGAGGCATCTCTGCCTCGAATCCAAAATCTATGAAACATGGAAGCAGCTGCAACAATAATCACAGTGGTGGTCATCTTGTGCTGGCTCCAATTCTCATCGGTGGAATGCCACTGGAGGTTACGGAATCCACGACAACCCAACCAAACAGAGGCCAGCACACGACCACAGGGGACCCTACTTCAGTGCAACGACAAATTACAGGACAGATTCTACAGGAACACTTGCCCCCAAGCGGAGAACATTATCGCTAAATCTGTTTACGATGCCGTCCTCGTCCAGCCAGGGTTAGCTGCGGGCCTTATTCGCCTTCATTTTCATGACTGCTTCGTCAACGTAAGTTTCTGTTCTTCCAGTCCATTGTAGGAAGCTGATTTCGGAGTGAAAATCTGTGATGTACTTCAGGGACACGTAAAACTTGGGAGGCTGGATATGGAGTACCAAATGCTATGGTCTTCCTGCAAAATCAAAACTTTTTTTTTTTTTCCGATATATGTGTCCTCATTTATAATTTTACACCCACTAGGACAACATGGAATTTTTCAAAGTTTAGTGGTTATGGAAACAGCCGCTTCTATCCAAATTATCCTGAATCATTTTAATATTTGATATCTCGAACAGGGGTGTGATGCCTCCATCCTCTTGGACACAACCCCTTCTGGGGAGCCTGTAGAGAAGACATCACGGGCCAATGTGTTTGCCAGTCAAATCTTTAAATACATTGACCGACTCAAGGCAGATATTGAGCGCGAATGCCCCGGGGTTGTGTCTTGCGCCGACATATTAGCCTATGCAACACGCGAAGCTGTTAAGGAAGAGGGTCTCCCCTATTACCTAGTCCCAGGTGGGCGCCGTGATGGTCTGTCTTCTTCTGCTAGCAACGTAGCTGGTAACATCCCTTCTCCAAACGAGTCCTTAAAAAATATGACACAAATCTTCCTGAGGAAAGGCTTGTCCATAGAAGATATGGTTGTTCTATTTGGTGCACACTCAATTGGCCATACGCACTGCAGAAGCCTCTTCAATAGACTATACAATTACAGCTCAACTCAAGCCCAAGACCCCAGCATGGACTTCGCACACTCTCTCTATCTCAAGGGCCTGTGCCCCAAGGCAGGGCCATTGTTTCAAGAGGTGATAGACAAGGTAATGGTGCCACTTGAACCCATCACACCATCGAGGCTGGATACCCTTTACTACACCCAGCTGTTGAAAGGGGAAGGGGTGCTCCAGACAGATCAGGCGTTGACTAATAATCCCACCACCAATGAGATTGTAAAGAGATTCTCTCAAAATCCATTGGAGTGGGGCGCTAGATTCACTAGTGCCATGATTAACCTTGGAAAGGTGGATGTGCTTACAGGACAAGAAGGGGAGATCAGGAGAAACTGTAGGGCCGTAAATTAATGGGTATGGTTTTGGAATTTGTCGGGGTTTGTGGTTAGGGTTTGAATTTGAAAGGTATGCAACATATCCAATTCTGCGTAAGATGACCGTCATACCATCCAAACAGGGGTATGGACAGAGATGTTCATGACTTCTATTCTTCTTGTTTTGATGTAGTGGAATTGTTCTGAATTAACTATAATGGGAAATGAAGCAAAATTTCAGCAGAAGAAACAGAAGTTTGCTGTCCAAGTAACACCATTGAAAACAGGCTTCCATGGAGAGAGAGCAGGATAACGGTTACAATGAAGATGAACCAGGTTATATATCCAAAAAGCTAAATCAATAAACCAGAGAAAAAAGGCGGGAACTGCTTTAAACGAGTACTCGGAGCCACAGATGATTACAGCATCAAATCATCTCCCATTTCACTGATAACTTTCTCTACTTTAAACAACATATCTGGTGATAAAAGAAAAATAACTTGATACATTAGTACCTCAATTAACAAGATGAATGAAACAAATTTTGTAAAGGCAATTGTGTCCAGTATCCAGATATTAGCAGCTTTGGAATTTGGTGGGACCACATTGGACTTCTGTCTGTCTTAAGCCAAGACACCCCCATTCAAGGGTGAGCTAGGGCCAAACTTCGCTCAAATGCCAAATGATATGAGACCACATACACTCTGAAAAGCCTAACCTGATGGGGATAGAGGTAACCCCATACATAAGGTTCAACCAACATTAGTAAACAGTCAATGTGGAATATCACACTTCTGTCCGTCCTATGTGACTACGTCCTATAAGCTTGCACCCACCTCATCATCTAGTACTAGCTTAGAGGACCAATAAGCTTACATGGATAATTGAAATAGAGAAGTGCACAGCTGTGCCCAGGTCAAGCTATGTAGCATGTGTTTAGCATATAAGGAATGACAAAAAACAGAAAAATGACAAGCCAAGCCTAACATGTTCACAACAAATGATTAAATGCACCAGGAACATAACATACCTTGGAATGAAGAGTCTTCCATGTATCTCTGCAACAAAACAAGTGAAACAAATCAATGGAGCGTTTATACTACAAAGCATTGATTATTCTTATTTGATAATATAGGGTTGCAACAGTGCTACAGCCCATCCTTCTTAATGATAGGCATGAGGCACCATACCGCCTCCAGTGACCTACAATACATATTAGTAAAAATGAAACCCTGGGTTTGTGAGGATACCGCAATTTGGGATTTGAGATCCATTTCCTCAGTTGTAGTTGGTTGTGCTGCAGCTAAATAATTACATTAAGAAAAATGGGTCATGAAAAAGGAATCAGAAAAGATTCTTGTAACTATAACTTGGGCAGTCAATCTACCTTGCGTCTCAGAGCAACAGTTAGTTAATAATGATGTGAAGCTGGGTGGCATGTCCACGAAAGTGCCTTCACAATTATGATTAACTGCAGTTTCCTGAGAACGTGAGTGCTGCTCAACTTCATGGTTCGAGCTGGGGGGCAACAAAGAATAGTGCGAGTGAACAGGAACACTCAATTCCTCACTAATTCTGCAAACAACATCTCTCATTAAGTATTCCTTTGATATTTATTCAACATTTAGATGGAAAAAGATGCACTTAAGGTAATGACAGAACTATTCCACCTATAGGGAGGTATATTAGAAGAAACAAACTCAGATTGTGATGAAACTTCAGTTACAAAGCCACTACTGAGAAGCTCAACGTCCTCCACATCCTTCAAGATATCCTGAGAAAGGAACAAAACATAACACCATTATTGAAAGGCTAAGGGGAACCAGATGATAATCTAGATCTGCAGATCTTATTGACCCGTGATTCGAATCTTTGTGGAACCAATTACACCTTTAAAGCATTTATGAATCTTTCAGTTTCGTAAATTGTTGAAAACCGCAAGGCAAACTTCTGAACCTGAAAACATGTGAAAATATTTCACCAGGGTTGCAGCAATGCAGGAAAATACTCAAATTAGCTACATGACAATTTTATAGCAATTCAAACACTTCAGTCAAGACAGTAACCCCAAAGCAAAGAGAATTTTATGTATGGACACTAGCATACATCCCCTTTCTCTGTTGATATATTTGACAACAAAAAGCAATATATCATACTTAAAACTGAAATTGATGACAACTCCTAAAAACATTGAGCAGCCTACCTGGCTAACACAATCTTTATAGCTCACGAATACAACTCTGCTACCCCTGGCAGGAAATCCAGAGACACACGATACCTGAGGCCAAGAGAAAAGCAGCTTGGAAATGAAGTGCTCTTCCTGCAGCAGATTCAAATACATAACTTAAAAGAGTTTAAAAAACAATCCTCTAGTTTCAAATTGTTGATTCGCTGAATAAGATCGAACAAAAGGAAATGTAGTTTTAGGAACAGACATTTGGCAATATCTGAAAGAACAATCCTACAGAAAAAAAATGCAGTATTGAATATATGCCTCAAGATAGGGAACAAAGACACGGAAAATCTTTATAATTTGCATGCCACATAGGATAAACTGATAGAATGGAATTCACAGAAGATCCACCTTGTAGGATATCTATTAAGTTTCTGGAAGTACACTGGAACATAAAGTGTTACCAAATTTTTTCATGAGAACAAATTAACTGTACTTGTGATATTTTTCAAGAATTGAATTTTCAGGCATTGCGCATATGAACTAAAAAAGCGCCATTGCATCAACATGATAGTTCCGGAAGGTGAAGCAAGCACATCTACTCACCTTGAATTCACAAGCACTGCTGTTGAAATCAGAGGAAAAATATAATGACTCAAAGCATAGCAACAATGTAGAAAAACTACTTCCTAGCAAGTTCCTTAGAAGATATGAGAATAAAAGTACAAATCAAGCCGAAAAAAGGAGAAATATCGCTTCTCTCTCTTCTTTTGCTACCTTTTCCCGGCAACCAAACAGACCACAAACTAAAATTCCTTGGAAAAACGCAGAAAATTTTCAGATCCTACTCCGCACGAATTAGTTTAAAGTAAAAACAGGATTTAGGTTCTGTTCAGTTAGCTTTTTCGAAGCACATTTTGCAGGATGAGAGCAAAAACAGGAGAAGTTTTCTTCTCAAAGAACTTGCAAAATGCAAACAAACAATGCCTAGGAAACTTAAAATAATCAAACAAGAATGAGTGACTGACATGGATCCTTCCTCCGGAACGGACGATCAGGATGGCTTGAGAAGTGGAGTGATCGGTGAGAAGTTGCAGGGAAGCAGAAGAAGAGGAAATCCAGGTACCTCTGCGTAAACTTCTTGTTTTTCTGATGAGGTCAGGGTGAATAGTAGAGGAAGAACAGGTGGAGGAGAGAGCAGGATTGTTAAAGAATCGAGAAAATTGGATCTTCCACTCATCTCTAATGGCGGCCATGGACTTGTCTGAGTGTTCAGTGGCTATTGTCACCAGAGCGCCTGCCATTTTTCTACTTCTTCCTCCCTGCTCCTCCCCTTTTATAGGCTCTTGGGAGTTGGGACCCAGTCCATTTGGGCCGGGCCCGCACAATGCCATATATGATTTTTAATTTTTAATTTTTTAAAGTAATTTATTTGTTTACAACTATAGAATGATTCTGTTCACGATAAACATTACTACGACCATATAAAGTATTTATATTTAAATATTGCAAAAAAAAAAAAGTTATTTAATGGGTGTTTGATAAACCAACTTAATAACTTAATAATTTAATTTAAGTCATCAAATAAATTAAATATGTTTGATAAAATAACTCAATGGTATAATTTAAATTATAAATAACTTTTAAGTGATAACTAAAAATAATTTACTTATTTTTAAATCTACATCTTTATTTTATATTTTTATCCTCATTTGTCTTAATTACTTCCGTTATACCTCTATTATTACTAGATTTCATTTATCTTAATTATAATTTATGAGGGTAAATATATTAATTTGATGATTTAGAATAAATTTTAAGTTAATTTTATTAAACAAGGTAAGAGTTAAATAATAAATTTTAAGGTAATAACTTAAAAAAAAATGTAACTTAAAATCAACTTAAATTATTAAGTAATAAATATTAAGTTTTATCAAACACTCCCTTAATCAATAGAAAATGGGATATGTTTGATGACCATTCTCGATTTTTGTTTTTAAGAAATAAATAAATAAATAATTATGTTTGACATTTAAAAAATAAAAACAAAAAATATGATATTTCTTTTAAATAGTTTTTAGTTATTTTTAATTTTTTAATGATAGTTTTAAAAACAATTATATAAATATAAAAAGTGGTTAGAAATAAAAGTATTGAAAAATATATAAAACATGATAAAAAAATTTTAAATTTATAGACTTTTATTTTATAAGATATCTAAGAATAGTTTTATAATTCATAATTATTTTCTTAGAATAATTCATAATTATTTTAAAAAATACTTTTAATCTTAAATTTCCAACTGACATTTTAGTAAATTATTCTTTTCTAAAGTTTGGTATAAAATTATTCTTTTGGATCTTTAAATAACCAAATCAATTCATTACTAATTTTTTTTATATATATATAAAATATTTTATAAAGTGATAGGACTCTTTCTTAGTATAAGATTTTACCATTTTTAAGTAATAATAAAGAACTTTTTAAAAATGAGGACTAATAATAAGATATTTGAAAATGCTAGTTTGGGGAGGAATAATTTAGGGAGAATCATGTAATCTTCCATCATTTAAAAAAAAAATACATTTTTTAAAATTAGGTTTATTACGCTTTACTCCATAACCTGTAGACCTATAGCGTATTTTGCATATTGTCCTATTGAGTTTAAAATCTAGTAATGTACCTTATATGTTTTATAATTATATCTCATATGCATTTGTTATGTGAGTTTTAGCTGTAATAAGCAAAAGACACGTGTTAAATACATGATATGTCCGAATGAGGTAAAAATCGTCATTTTATTTTAAAACACTAAAACACCAACCCAATCATTTTCCTTCCTTTAATCGTAAACCCAAATTTTAGTTGAAACCTTAAAAGTGTAACATTTTCCAATTTATCAAAATTGAATTAAAACAATCAATTCAAATTATATACTAAAACAAAGCAACCAAAAAGAAAAGAGAAAATTGGAAATGGATACAAAGGAGGCTCCTGCTATTGGAGAAGAGAATCCTTGATTAGAAACTCATAACAAAAAATAAATAAATAAAAAGTTTCACAAGTGTTTCAAGCAATGATTAAAGAAGAAGAAAAAAACCAACAAAGAACCTTGTTTGGCTACTCAAAAACCTTGGGAGAAGAAGCGAAATTAAATTGTAGATCTAGCTCCTTGCAATGATTTATTTCACAAAAGAATTAAAAAAAAAACCGAAATGACAACTTCAATTCCACCAATCAAATGATCAAATTCTTTTGCCCTAAAAGGAATATTTTATTGTACTTCTAGAATGAATGAATTTTGTTTAAAAATAAAAATCCTTGTTTGGTTCCTTAGAAAAAAGGCAAATGTTCCTCTGCCTTCCTAAAAAAAATAAAAGAGAGAATTTCTCAAGAAACAAGCCAAAATAGATAAAGGAAAAATGAGATTAAAAATAAAAAAACAAAACTTGTTTCTCATTGTGCTCATCGGCAATGAATCGGGCAAGGCTTTAAATCTTAAGAGCATTTTGAGATTCATTAGAATCTTGAATTCCATAGACGATGGTCATTCTAAGGGTTTGGCTTCAATTTGGGGATTTAGGAATCTGCGAGATCGGAGGAAGAAGGATGATGAGTTAAGGTTCTAGAGATTTAAAAATAAAATAACAATTTTGCCTATATTTAAATATGTCACGTGTTTAACACATGTGTCTTCAATTTATTATAACTAACGTCATTATATAATAAATGTACGTTACATATAATTATAAAACATGAAGAGTAATTTAAGATTTTAATTTTTGATTTTTAAAAAATATATATTTTAAGGAAAATAATCCTTAAAAGATACACTCAAACTTATAACTACCATCATTTTTTTTATTTTTACTTTAATAATACAAATGAACTATCATTACTATTATTGTTTTTTTCTTTTAAAAAAAATGACTTTAACACGTGGCAAGTACCATATGATTTTTCTTTTTTCTTTTTCCCATCCTTTATAATATCCCTATCTTCTTTTTGTTTTTTTTTTTTAAATATGTTAGCTTGATGAAATATTTTTTAATTTCAATTTTTTATATTTATTGATTTTAATTATTCATGAAGATTTTTAAACATAAAACAATAATATATAATAAATAATTAATGGTAATAAATTTAATATAAAAATAAATACATGATGATAGGACATAAAATTTTTTATACTCCTACTAAATAAAATATTTATTTATTTTATAAATCTTATTATATTGTCATATTATTTTATTATTTATATATTTAAAATCTTAAATTTTCATGCCAAAATTATAGTTGATGATTGTAGTTTTTGCTTTTTGCTTATGAGTTTAATTGACTTAAATCACAATTGAGATTTAGGACATTATTTTTTTTTTTGGCCAAAATGTTTAATATTTTTAATTAAAGAAGATAAAAATTTGGTTATGGTTCCAATATTTTACTTTATTAATTTTTTTAAAAAAAAGTACCACTTTTTCATGAAAAATGTATGATTTTTTATGAAAAAAATAAGTAATATTTAAGTGTGTTAAAAATAACACATTTTCATAGTACTTTTAACGGACTCTAGTATTACTATTTTCATAAAAATTTTGTACATTTTTTCTAAAAGTTATATTTATTAATGTTCATATGTAAAAAATTTGATTTTTAATGAATATAAAAGAAAATTAGCATAAATTATTAAATATAATTTTTATAAAAAATATATTTTATTTTTATTTTACATGAATAAAAAAGTTTAAAATTTTAACAAAGTAAAATGTTAGAACTACAACCAAATTCTTTTATCATTTTAACTAATAAAAAAAAAAGTTAAAAACTCCGTTCAAGTAAGAATCATAAGAAAAATGGTTAAAAATTATGATAATTGATTTTGATTTTCATATGAAAATTTTAATTTTTTTAAAAAATAAAAATAATAAAATAATGTGATAAAATATATTTTTATCTAATAAGATTAATCAAATAAATAAATATTTTTATTTTGTATGAATATATAAAATCTTATATTCTAAACCTCTAAATTTGTGCATGTATTTATTTTTATATTAATTTTTTTCATTAATTATTATTATTATATGTTTAAAGTATCTTTAAATAATTAAAATAAATAGAGTTATTTTGACTTGTCATTTAAAAAAAAAAAAAAAATTAATCGGCTTGAGTAGGAAAGAATGAAGGAAGGGCAATTTTGGACTTTTAAATGATGTTAGTATTTGAGTTTATGTTTATTAGATTATTTTATAAAAGTTGTTAATAATGTACCTCTACATAGTTTATCCAATAATTTAAACATGAAAGTCGTACTACGTACTACGTCCAAATCGTAGAGGATGCGGTTTGGTGGTAGCAACATGAAGGCCTACTACTCATTGGTTGGTCTACCCACCTCAGGCGGTTTCCCAGGTTGGTTGACCCCATTTTAGGACCCAGTCTCAATTCTCAAATGTCCATCGGCCACAAGCATTGCCTGGATCTCAGTCTCAGCACAGGTCTAAAGGACTGCATGAATCATTTCACAAACTTCCACCAATCACACGACGCCACCTCCAATCCACTCGATAGACGAAACGCCGAGTTAACGTTTATTAATCCTCCACAACATGTTCCCCGCCGCAGGAGAGTATTTCCCCTTCTTTAAATAGTAAAAAAAAAAATTTGAAAATTGAAGATTTTATTTTATCTTAGCGTCTATAGGCAGCATTTCGGGATCCTTTGTGTGAATTCTCCAACAGGAACGAAGAGGCAGCGAGCTGAGAGCAGATAAGCATGAGAGCTCTGCTCAGCCCAGAACCACCTTCCATCTCATATCTCACTCCTACTCGCACCACCAAACCTCGTAGTATCTTTCACTGGAAGATCCAAACCTCCCTTCGATTCTCTGCAAGAAATGGCAACTGTTCGATTCGACCGAGAAGTATGTGTTTGAATGTGAAGTCTGCATTGGACTCAGCGACGATCGATCAGCTAGGGCTTCCGGAATCCGAAATCCGAAATCCGTCTGTGTCGCCGTCGTATCGCAGTTGGAAGTTGCCGAAACCGAATCAGACGGTGTTGGATGCTCAAGCTAGGGTTTGTACTGGACCCACTCAGACCAAGCCACTCGGAGAGGAGCAGGCCCTGAAGGTGTTGGATACTATTTTGAGATCAGGTGTGAGTCTTTTTTTTTGTTTGGTTGCTGGGGAAAACGGATGAAAGAACAGACAGGAAAACGAAATATTATGTTGCGTTTCATCTCTTTTATTTTATTTTCCTTTTTCTTCATCTTGCATGCATGGCATCCAACATGGACATCAGAAGTTCCAATTTTCTTCTGAAATTTTCTTTACTCAATAACTTTATGCTTGTTAAAAGAATTTTGGAATCATTTGACTCAGAAATGGAACCTAATTGATCCCAATTTTTTCATGATTACTCTTAAATATAGGGAGCATTATAGGGAAAAACAACTTATTGAGCTTAAATGTGTCCTTGACATGCATTGCTGTTCTCCATCTCAAAGTAACCCTTGAATTTTCTTATGATTATATTTTTCCTGGCTAGTTTGTTGGTTCTTATTTATCTGGACTCATCTTGAATGAGTTGGATTTTGAAATATGTTTCTACCTCAGCAAAATGGTGACCTGATGAAGGCGTTCTATAAGAAATTTGAAATAAATATGTGATTATTAAGGCTTTAAATCACTCCTTCAAACAGTTTCTTATTCCCAAATGCTTGGATTGGGCAGCATGAATGGATTTCAGTTATTCAAAGTTCTTGATCCTTCTTCATGGTATTGGTAATTAAACTAAGATTCCAGAAATGGTTGCTTTGAGATGTCTCAGCCAGCATTCTGACTCATTCATCTTATGTCAAGTAATGGTTCTATTAACATGTCAAGGTGCATTTATGTACTCAGTTCCCATTTCAATTGCTTTGAAGTCCTCAGATTCCCAAGGTATCCCTTCATAATCCTAGTGAAATTTAAGTATACTTTAATAATAACAGTTCTTTATCTCTTCTTGCAAAGGCTTTTTTCCCTTTTATTTTCACCACAAATTTCATGTCCTACTCAATGTGCATTAATTCGCATTGCTGCAAAATTTTAAATCTATTTTCTCTCTCTATCTCAAATTCCATGACCAAATCTCTCTCCAAACCATGTTCCTACAAAAAAACTTGATTGATAAAATTTGAATCAAGTACTAAGTAGTTGTTACAGGAAAATGTATATTTGTTAGGAGTGAAAAGAAAATGTCAAAAGAAGAGCAGGAAATCTCCTTGCAATATAAAGGAAAAGATAAGCCTGAAGATGCAGCAAAACGTGCTGAAAGGAAAATGCTAGATAGAAAAAGCACGCCTCTAAGTACTCAAGGAACAAGATTCCACTTTTGGCTAGGAAATCAATCTTTGGGTCATTCGACTCAGGGTTAGGATTCAATTGCATTTGGAGAAATTTTGCTAAAAAATATCAATAATCAGTTGGTGTATCTCCAAACTCCCTTTGAGGGCTTTGAAAAACCAATCCTAGTTAGTGATTTGTTGTTAATCTTTTCCCATTTCTGCAATGTGGTGAACTTTGCAAATCATGCTTTGGAAAAGAAGGTACAAATTTTTATCGGTTTAGCTGATAACCATTTCACTTGCCAGTCTTGAATCTGGATTCAATCAATTAAGAAACTCAAACAGCTCTCTCTCTCCTCTCTCTCTCTATTTTCAGCTAAAGGAGAACTCAAAGATCAAGAGGAAGTTTCAAAAGCTCAGCTTGGGGCCTTTTTTGCTGGAATGACAATCCGTGCAAATGCCTTTCCTGAAGCAACCCAATGGAGTGATGGGGAGAGGTGTGCCATGAACAAATTCTGGCCCCTCCTAGTTCGGGTGCTTCCACCTGATGTACTCTTTATAGCTGATCCTGAAGGCTCTATTATGGGAATAGGTGGTTCAGCTGGACCCCATTATGTTGGCAATGGACCTTCTGAAATGAGATTGGTTGGTGCTCTTAGGGAAGTTTTGGCAGGAGGTCATCTGGGATATGAGGAGGTCCAAGGCGTTTTAAGAGATGTTCTTCCATTGAAACTAGAAGATAAGAAATCAGCAGGTGTCAGTGAGTCGTTACTTTCAGCATTTTTAATAGGTCAACGTATGAATAGAGAAACAGATCGTGAGCTTAAAGCATACTGTCTTGCATTTGATGATGAACTTGGTAATGTTTTCCAGCCATTTGGCTGTTCATTGTTGTCTTGAGTATGTCAGTATTTCAAATTAATTTATGTAGTTTCTTCTGGTTAAATTATTGATCCACATTTATCAGGTTCTCAGCCGGTTGCTGATGTTAGATCATTGACACATTATGGTGAGCCTTATGATGGAAACACACGTTACTTCAGGAGTACACTGTTTGTTGCTGCAGTTAGATCCTGTTATAGTGAATCTTGCTTGCTTCATGGTGTGGAATGGATGCCACCTAAGGTCAGCCGTCAGATTATTTATTTTTGTGATGTGTGAACCATTTTTTCAGATCTTGAGGAGTAGTGGTTTACACAGGTGCTGATATTGTCAATGAGCATTTCAGCATCCAAGGGAAACTCTATTTGAAAGTGAAATCAACCTATGAAGCATCATGTGATATCATTGTCCTTTTGATTTTTCTTTCCTAACTTGAAAAAGGAAATTTCTGCATAATATCAACATCTACATATGTAGTTATATATTGCCTCATCATATCTCTGTGACTTGGTGAATTTGAAAAGTGGAATTTAAAGTGGTGATCGAGCTTTCTCTCTCCAGAGGCTCCGTTGGCAGGGAGGCATCCACTTGTGTATATTATGTCTGTTCCTTTTGTATTGTTTTCTGTGCTGTCCGAGTATACTCCTTGGGTACATATGTTGCACACCCTCTGGCACTGCTTTCTAAATTTATTATCTATCAAAAAAAAAAAAAAAAAAAGGAGAAAATATATATATGAATGTATGTATGTATGTAGGATATCATGTAGACTTTTTGAATGGCCTTCTTCTATTAGGGGGGTATAACTGAAGAGCAAATGCTGAAGTTCATGGGAGCAAACACACAGTTATCCCCATTGCAGGCAAAAAAACTTCTTGAGGTTTGTGTTGCTCTTTGTATACTCAGCTCCTTCATTCTGCAGCTTCTCATTTATCTTTTATTCTCTGCATTTAAACTTTTGGGACTGTGACTTCAGGATGATGAGGTCGGTTTTGCGTACTTAAGTCAACGTGAAGCTCAACCATCTCTGTATGCAAACCTAATCAGATCTCTTTTTTAACCTTTTCTTGTTTCTGTTATTCATACTGAAAGGAAAACATCTTTCTTTTGCCCTGGGTTGTGCAGGAATTGGTTAATTTGTTCTGGTTCAGGATAAAAGCTAGTAATATAACAAAAGGTCAACAGTAGGATAAGGTTCCCAATGCTCAAAGTTAATATTGCAACATCAACCAATGGATTTATTCTGAACAACTGGGACTTTAACCAAAACTGACTGCATTAATATACAAGTTTTTTTTTTTCTTTCCCAGAGGATCAGGGATCTATATCTTCAATTTGTGTTCTCATCTCAATTATATTTACTTCCTCTCAACACAATAAATCTGACAGAACTCTCTTTTTGCAGACATTCAATAATTGGATTAAGGGAGCACATAAAGAAACGTCCACCTTTGGCCACATCTGAAAAGGTCCAGCAACTTGTTAGGGTGAGCCACATTATTTTTCAATCATAGTGGCGATAGTGGGTATCAATAAGTTGTGCAGATAGTCCTTTCTTCTTCTAATGGATACTATGTTGAATAAAGCTTGAACATCCTACACAAATTCCCAGGATTCAGAAAAAGAATGCGTGCAAATAAATCCTGTTCTGTAATACAAACAGAAGCTTCATCAAGTTAGGATGCACTTGAGTACCTTGTTTTTCACTTTATCCTGCAATTGATTAGGCAATCTTAATTTTGAATAGATTTTTTGGTATCGCCAGTTACATGGATTCTGCATACACTCATTCTAATTCATGATATCCTTATATTATTTTAAGTTCTAAAAGAATCAATCAATCATTTAACTTAATCTAAGACACAGTAAATAAGTGTTATTTTCTCAACAGGCTCAGGGAAGGGAAGCAATAATTGCTGGATTTTTTCATGAAGGATATGAAGAACCACTATTAATGCTCATGAGAAGAAGAGGTGTTCATTCTGGTTTGGTGGTGAAGGTTAACCTCAAATTATATATTGCTTTTGATCTGATATTATATATGTATTTTGTTTTCTAATGGCCTGCATTGAAAGAAAATCTTGTAAAAAAGAAACATAGTCAATTTGCCTCTACATTTTTTCTACTTGGCTGGATTTTAATCTATACAGGACTGAAGCATCTTAAGAAGAATTCAAAGAGGACTATTTTTTAGTCTAATTGTTGCTGTTATTGTAGGGTGAGGAAGGGGCTCTTTCAATGACAACAAAATTGAGATCAGTAAATGCATCAAAAGGACTTCCAGTGAACTACTGTTCGGGGTTCCGCTCTCTGAGTGCCACATCTGCTCTTGAACTTGATGGTTTGCATAATATCTTCTCTTATTCTGCTTGGGTCAGCTTATAATTTGTTATATTAGTGTTTAATTTTCAGTGCTGTAGATATTATGTAGCTTAGATTGTTATGTTCAACCATTGCATCAAATACAATGATTCAGGTTCTTGTGTCATTTTTGTAGTAATAAAGCTGGTATTTTTTTGTATTCTAGGGGTGTCTCGCGAGAATTTCAACATTGTGATTAATGCCAAGGACTATGGTTTTGAACCCACTGATACTCCAAGAACAGATAGATCGGTAAGGTTTTCAGGATCCCTTGTCATTGTTTCATTTTTGTTTTGCTTAGCTCTTTCTCCCAGCTTGCATCTGATCAAAAGTCAGGGATGGGTGCACCCTAATTGCAAATTGTTTGAAATGAAATGATCTGTTCTTTAGTTCTAATCACTTACTTTCCAAAATATATTTCAAATGGGCCTTTGTCCTGAATGCATTTCAAATGGGCCTCAAAAGGAAAAGGACTGGTTCAATAAATGTTGTTTGTAGAATTTGGATCTCTTCCAGTTAACGGGGGTAGACCCTGAATATGGTCTGAACTTGGTTGATGTAGTGGATCAATTCTTGAGGTGAAATTAGAACCATACTTGAAGATCCATAAGAATTTTCATCCTATATAGCCTAGTTATAAGATACTTCTATAGGGCAGATTCAGTTCCTGCATTTCCTACTTCCAGTACTCATTGGAGGCGTCTCAGAAATTTTTAGGGAAACAATTTCTACTACCCTGTGTCTTTGTAACAATGGAGTGAAATTGTAAAGTGTACTATATATTTCTTATTCTTCATATTCTTCTGACATGAAATTTCATTTGGGTTTTCAATGGCCTGCAAAATAATTACATCCCATTTGTTAAGACTGCTTTCCTGCTTCTTCTCTAATGCTGTCACCCAAACCCACATTCTAAGTGGATATTTTGAACTTTTAAGGAGTTTTCACTCTCCAGATCACTATGAATAATGTACTTTCTGTAGATTTTTTTGGCATCTGTATTGGAGCAGGAAATTGACAGGGTTCTGCCACTCTTTTTTCTCTCACCTTTTCCCAACAATTCTAATTGATAAATGATATTTTAGGGTTAAATATGAGAGATTTGCAATTGATAAAAAAAATTTATAACTAAAAGATACTTATGTGTTTTCTATCCAGACATATGTTTGTCATTTCTTTTATTTAATTTTTTTTTACCTTTCATCACCATTTTTTACAGCCATGAGTGGTGTAACTAGTGATAAAATTTTTGCAACTTTAGGTGTCAAGGAATATAGAGTTGGGTTTAGCAGCTCTTCATGGTGAAAAAGGACCAGCATATGATCGAATTGTCTTAAATGCTGGAATAGCAGATCACCTGCTGGGGTGTGATGGTGCAGAGGATATATTCTCAGCCTTGGATAGAGCCAGAGAAGCCATTGACAGTGGTAAGGCCTTAAACAGGCTCTTAAATTACATTAAGATCTCTCATAAAATGAAATAAATTAGACACCCAAATGGTACGTGCTTCCTTTCTCTAATAGAGTGAGTGACTAAAATTACTTGATTATTGTTGGGAAACTTTTAGAAAGAATAACAAAAATTCAAAAGGTGATAAAAAGAGGGAGTGCAGTTTTTGTCCATGTAAATTGTATATTGCAACTAGCCTCATTGTTTTATTTTTGTTTTTATTTTTTATTTTTTTTTCTTTTTAGTTTCCATAGATGTAATGTAAACATCTCTCAAGATTGTAAAATCTGGACATCCATAATTACTTTCTTGTTCTATTACTACTTATCTGTTAGCATGTCTCGTGCCATAATGGTACTTTAGGTTTATCGGCCTTCACACTTGTGAGAAATAATGTGATGCATGTGCTGGGTTTAGTGAGATATTAGATTGGAAAAAACTGGTTGGATTAAGCGATGTGGCTGGTTATGACTTTATTGTCATAGTGGGTATGGATGAATTATCATTGCTTCTTGAAAAAAACAAAAATGAAAAAAGAAAAGGTTAAGTAGGCTTTGATATAAGAGTTGATTGAGACGACATATCTGGGGGACTATTTAGTCATTTGATAAAAGACGAGTGAATGAGCTTCAAGAAGACAACCAAGAAGAATGCTGCCTGTCTTCTCTTTCATGTTATTATGTGCAACCTAACCCTTGCCCTTTGAACTAGTCTGCCTTCTAGATTTGTAATTTTTCTACGGAAGGTGCTTTTCATATGAGATACGGTGGTGTTTGTTTTTTGGCTGAATAGAAAAAGTCAAAATATTTGACTTTTTCTACTCAGTTAAAAGTAATTTGTTGATATCTCCAACATAACTAAACTGAACTTATTGATAACAAGTTCATTTTAATTGTATTGGAGGATGTCAACAGGTTATTTTTAACTGAATAGAAAAAGTCAAATATTTTGATTTTTTGTATTCAGCCAAAAAACAAACACCACTAAGTCTATGGTTCTTTTTTCCTTTTGCTCCTTCCTTTTTTGTTTTTTTGTTTTTTTTGTTTTTAAATTTCGTCACCAACATCTATTTTTATGTAAACCTTTGAGCTTGGTTTTGTGGGTTTTATTTTTAATGATTTGATGAGGATGAGAGTCTTTGTCAGTTTTCAGTCCTAATGCACCAAAACATCTCAGGATAGAATTTGATTCGACCATGATTGAAATTAGAATTTGCATTCATCTAATTTCCTATTTAATTTTTTATTTTAGTTTCTTAATTAATTCTTGGACGATGGTAAGCATTCTGGAGAACTGACAGGCCCAGGGTGGTTAGAGCTTAAAACGACACCACTAAGTGGGACCTGATTTATTCAGTTGGAACCCTTAATTGCAACGTCCCAATAGCCCAGTTAGTCAGGTAGTTGTACTGGAATGCAACCGTCAAGCCATGATGTTCGAGTGTAGTTTTCAGGAAAAAATAAAAGAAAAATGAAAGAGAGAAGGGAAAAAGAAAAACGTTTTGCATGCAATTTTCAATTGAAAGTGATAGTTAGAGTGGCGAATCCCTTTGGATGTCATATTCAACTGGAAACTCTTTTTAAATCTCATATTCATTCAAATGACGATAAAGTTGAGAAATTGGCCTGCCCCGAATCGAAAATTTGGGAGTGGTTGGCTGGAAGACTTTCGGCAAATAAATGAACAATGTTGTGTCGATTTTTGAGACCGTTGGCCATATTTGGACGATTGCCCCTCAAAATCTTGGAAAAATGAGAAGGAACTTGAAACATGGCGGGACAAACTGAGGTCTTTACCAGTAAACCACTCTTCACTTGTATATACACAAAATGTATATATATGGCTTTGTTTATCTTCCCTAAAACTTCTTTAAAAAACAAAATTTTAATTAAAAAATAAATAGATTTTAATTATTTCATCTTCAAATTCTATAAAACCATATGATAACCTAATGAGTTTTTAAATATATTTTATATAGAAATTAAATATAAATGAAGTTCATAAATAAAATTATAAATATAATAAAAAAAATAATCATATGAATATCATCATTTGTTTTATATCCTTAAATACATAAACTATCATTTTTAATATCAAATATGTTTAATGATATATATTGTATTGTCTTATTATAAATGTTATTAAAATAAAAAACAATTTCCATAGTTATCACTTACTTATCCATTGTCTTTTATAGAATTTTTTTTCCAAATTTTTCGTTTGATATTCCTAATATTTCAATAAAATCCAACCAATTTTCCGATAGCTTTGTCTTTGATGAAATCTCAACAAATATTTTTATTCAAACAGTTGTTCCGTCTTTGTAGAGAGTAAAAGACATCACAGTAAATTTAATTTGTCAGCAAAAGACAATTTGAATTTTTATTCTGGTTAAACCAAAGGTTATTATTCTACTGCCCCAAAGGTGCCAAGACTTGTAATGTGTAATTTTTGAATTTTTTCCCTCTTAAGTGCAACTCCCAAGTCTGCTCTAACTTAGAAGACTTTTCTCCATAGTACGGTAATTTTAAAAAGTTATGCTTAAATTATTGTAGTAGAAGAAATTATTATAAATATATGATAGTTTTTGCCACATAGGAAAAAGGAGATAGGAGAGAGGAGAGAGGGTGAACGGATAAATTTTTTTTAAACCAAAATCATCTTTTCAAATTTCAAAAGGCTTCAAATTTCAAAAGGGAAGAGACGAGTTCCATGAATATATATATATATATATATATATATAAAATTCCCAAATTTAAAAAAAAAAAAACAATTCCTCAAGGGAACTCGTCTCTTCAAGAGACGAGTTCCGATCGATTTTTTTTTTTAAAACCCAAATTAAAAAAAAAAAAATTCCTCAAAAAAAAAAAAAACAATTCCTCAAGGTAACTCATCTCTTGAAGAGACGAGTTCCCATGAAAATATATATATATATATATTTTAAATTCCCAAATTAAAAAAAAATAATAATTCCTCAATGGAACTCGTCTCTTCAAGAGACGGGTTCCCATGAAAATATATATATATATATATATATTTTAGGGAGCTCGTCTCTACAAGAGACGAGTTCCCATGAGGGATTTTTTTTATTTTTTATTTATATAATTTGGGATTTTTTTTTTTAAAATATAAAAATATATTTTTTTTCATGGGAACTCGTCTCTTCAGTTTAGGAATGACAACGGGGCGGGTTCGGGACGGGTCGCTCCTATCCCAACCCCGCCCCGTTTAGCAAAACCAATTCCCATCCCCGTCCCATTTAAAAAAAAAAATAAACGGGGCGGGGTGGGTATGGGAAATTCCCATACCGCCCCGCCCCGCCCCGTTTAGGTTTTTTTTTTTTTTTTTTTTTACTTTAAAAAATTTTAATTACATTAAAATAAATATATTTTATAAATAATAAAATTATTATATTTTTTATAACTTATTTTATTAAAAAAATTTATTATTATCTATATATTAAAAATATCAAAATTAAATTTTAAATTAAATTAATTTTAAAATTAAATTAAATTAAATTTTAAAATTAATTTTATATGTAAACGGGGCGGGGCGGGATGGGGCAATACCCGAACCCGGGTTTTAAAAAAAAATCCCAAACTCGTCCCAAACCCGTTTAATAAATTTTAACCCCGTCCCATTAGGGGCGGGGCGGGGCGGGTACCCGAAAAAACCCGCCCCGTTGCCATCCCTACTTCAGTTCCCTTGAGGAAATTTTTTTATTTTTTATAATTTGGGAATTTTTTTTCATGGAACCCGTCTCTTAGAGACGAGTTCCCTCTTGAGGAATTTTATTTTATTTTTTCTTTTTTGGGAATTTTCAAAAGACGAGTTCCCTTGACAAATTGTTTTTTTTTTTTTTTTTTTTTTAATTTGGAATTTTTAAAAATATATATTTTTTTTTTCATGGAACTCGTCTGTTAAAGAGACGAGTTCCTTGAGGATTTTTTTTTTTTTTTTTTTGGGAATTAAAAAAAAATCCATGGGAACTCTCTCTTGAAGAGACGGTTCCCTTGAGGAATTGTTTTTTTTTTTTTTTAATTTGGGAATTTTTTTTTAAAAAAAAACTTTTTTTTTCCATGGGAAATCGTCTCTTGAAAAGACGAGTTCCCTTGAGGAATTGCTTTTTTTTTTTTTCCTTTTTTTTAAAAATTTGTAAAAAGAAAAAATTTTACATGGGAACTCGTCTCTTGAAGAGACGAGTTCCTTGAGGAATTTTTTTTTTTTTTTTTAATTTTAGGAATTTGAAGAGACGAGTTCCCTTAAGGAGTTTTTTTTTTTTTTTTTTTTTTAAAATAATTTGGGAATTTAAAAAAATATATATATTTTATTTTCATAAGAACTCAAGAGACAAGTTCCATTGAGGAATTGTTTTTTTTTTTTTTTTTAATTTGGGAATTTTAAAAAAGAAGAGACGAGTTCCCTTAAGGAATTGTTTTTTTATGAGGAATTTTTTATGGAACTCGTCTCTCTTGAGGAATTTTTTTTTTTTAATTTGAGAATTTTTTTAAATATAAATATATATATATATATATATATTCATGGAACTCGTTGGAATTATTATTATTTTTTTTTAATTTGGGAATTTTTTTATAAAAAATATATATTTTTTTTTCATAGAACTCGTCTATTGAAGAGACGAGTTCCCTTTGAAATTTGATCTGATTTTGGTTTTAAAAAATTTATCCGTTCACCCTATCTCCTATCCCCTCTCTCCTACCCTCTCTCCTCTCTCCTATTTCCTCTCTCCTAGGTGGCAAAAACTACCATATATTTGTAATAACTTCTTCTACTACAATAATTTAAGCATAACTTTTTTAAATTACCGTACTATTGAGAAAAGTCCCTAACTTAGATGGTTACATGACCAAAAGAAAGAAAATGACGATGCTTTTAGGCCACTGTTATATCTGGAGGGTTGCTGCTATGGAACGAGCAAGGCTAAGAACTTCAAAAGGGGGTTTGTTCTTCACTTCCTTCACTGTCAAGGGGCATGAGTCTGTGATCCAGAAGTAGGTCAGCCCATTGGCAGGACACCCTGTATAAAACCAGAGAATAACAACGAAAAGAACAAGGATGAGAATATTTCACCATGGAGCAATTATAAAAGGGAAGAAGCAGGAAGGAAGGCCACACTAGAAAACATATAATAGAGAATCTACGGCATCAATGGTAGCATGCCCCACTAGCCTCCCAGAAATAAATTTGTAAACTATACACAGGGCCTGTTTGGATAGTATTTTGTTTTTGGATTTAGCAGCAGTAGAAGCAGAAGTAACTACTACTGCTGTCTGTTTGAATTGTATGTTTGGGAATTGTAATTTAAAAATGTTTTTATTAAAACTACTAAGGATAATTTTAATTAAAGAAAAATTTCCTTCCCAAGCATGAGTTTCTCTGTTTTTCCAAAAGGAAGGATAAATCATGCAGGGAAGTGTGGGGCTCATTACTCATATTTGAGAATTTAATCCAAACACCTTCAAAAGTTGTGTTTGTGTTTAGGATAAAAAAAAATTCTAAAAATTATGATCAGAAAAATAAGTTTAGCTAGACAGCACCACATGGTGATGGTTATCATTTCCATTTTGATATTTACTTACACCGGATGCACTAATTTACTAATGGAACTGAGATACATGCATACCTCCTTTATCTTCTCCAAAGCGTTGCCATGACCTATTGGGGAAGATCCCATGTGTCACATAGGCACTGATTTTTGCTGCTCCATGGGAGGCCAACACTTTCTGAAAACATGGAGATGATAGGGTAAGTATGATGCCTCAAATTAAAATAACCCATAGAAAAATAAGTCTCCTTTAATTGCATGAGGGTCCGGTTAGATAGTGGTGTTGCAAATAAACTATATTCAGATGCAAAGAAGAAGAATTAGCAAGCAAATTAGATCCATGTATGGACCAAACACAAATTTCAAGTTGAGCAAGTATCACTTCTCTGATCATCCAGACCAATAGAGATAAAAAGCATGATCATATTCCAATATTACTTTTTTAATCAAGCAGATCTCCATGGCACTCCATAATCAATCTTTCTAACAGATGAAGACAAATGAAAGATATAGAGTATTCAAACTTCCACATTTAAAAACACATAATCCTCATAAAAAAATTGAAACTTCATCCCATCCCAAAACCATTTGTATTGTCCTGATGTAGAATGATATAAGTCCAAGAAACAAAGTATACAGAAAGGTCAACACTTGGAGAACAGAATTATTTGCAAGGATTAGCCTACCTGGCATTCAATCAGAGTGCCACCAGATTGTACCAGATCATCAACAATGACAACATGGCGCCCTTTAGGATCTCCTTCCTTGATACGTACAATTCGTTGGTTACCTTCCCGAACTTTTGCACAAACAATCTGAGTATCAAGTGTATGATGAGTTATGAAGGTATAGTATAAAAAAAAAACTTTATCTAGTAAGACTGAAAAACAGACACAGGCATGTCTGCCAAAGAGATGGCGTCACACAGTTGAACACACGGTGTAGATGCTTCTTCACTTTGGGTTTCAAAGACAGGAAGGTGTTATGTAGTTATGAGACTTAAGTTTTCCATACACGTTATTTCATCCAAAATCATTGGAAACAGCATTACAAAATCCCCTTTGGAAGGTCCCTCATAGTACCCCAAGTGACAAAACACAGGTAAGGACCAAACACATCAATCCAACTATATAAATTCTTTCTGTGGTAAGAATAGTCTCCCGAACAATTCATCCAAAATCTAATTATTCTAAGATGCCAAATATTTAAGGCTAGAAACATTGAATCCATGCTGGCTTTCCTAACAATCAAAAACCATCCGTAGAGTAATGCAGTTAAAGCATAAGATATTTGCTTATCAGAAAAAGAAAGAAGAAAAAGGGAGAAATTAAAATAATAAAAAATAAAATAAAATAAATAAAAATAAAAAAACCTAAAGGATGAATATGTTCACCTATATGATCTCCATTTCCATCACTTTGTTCTAAGGTGGTCTTTAAGGAAAAAACCACAGGGAGATGTGCCAACTCAATGATCCAGGAAGTGGGTAAAAGAGATCAAATGTGAGTTAGATATTTAATCCAAACAGCCTTCTTTAGCCAAATAGCAACCAGATTGCTTATATAGGTCAAAACTAGTTTGAAGTGGATAAAATAGCACCATTAAAACACACAGAAATGGACACCTACAAAATGAAGGCTAACTTAAAATAATCTTGTACTTTATGCTAACTGTTTTAATGAAAATGGGTGTTCAAAATGATAATAAGCAGAGTATAGCACCCTTGTCACAAAGAGATAGGAAATTACCGTTGGGAAATGCTGCAGCTGCTTATGAAATCGTTTCCATGCACCATCATCAGGAAAAGCTATGGATATCTGAAAGGGAAAGAGAAAGAAAAGCAGCACAGTCGTCAGAAATGAGAAATGTTAAGTTGTCACTGTTCTTACTGACATCTGATTGTCATAGATGTGCCCAACTCCATAGTAAATTGCCTCTCATGAAATCTAATCTCCATACGAAGCTTGGGTTAATCCTTATTTTTGGTACATTGTACCATAGTTTTAAAAGGCGCACTTCAAGGCACAACCACCCCCTAATTATGGCACCTTGCTTGCCAAGATATGCACCTTATCTTAATTCATATTTGGAATCTTAATTTTTAAATGTTTGGACTTCAAGATATGCACCAAGATATGCACTTCAAGGTGAGCCTCGGCTACTTTACTTTTAAATGTTTGGAATCTTAATTTTTTATTAATTGGGCAGAATTTGGATCATATTTTATAAAATTCATATGCATCCCCGGTCAAGTCTCACTTTACTTAGGCAACGCCTTCTGTTGTGCCTTGCGCCTAAGCTATAAAAGACTTCTACACCTTAGGTGCACCTTGCACCTCTTAAAGCTATGCACTGTACACATTATTAGAACCTCAATTAACCCCTAAACTAAAATGCAAAAATAAAAGAAAACACCTCCATAACCAGTAATTTCACCAAAACACACAAATAAATAAATAAAAATGAAAAAAAAATCATAAAATTAACAGTAATTTGCTAGGTGTAAACTATGGGTCACTGATTTCAATACAGCGATATGATTGAAACTGTCGAATAAGAAAATAAAAACCACATTCAAGCTCTTTCAAGTTTCAAGGATAATGAAATCAGAAAGCACCACATAATGCCAGTTTGCAGTGTCAAAGTTTCTTGTTTACTATCCTAACAGGCCAACATAATTACAGATTCTAAGGACATGTACTTCTTCTCTGCTGCTTATACCAACCTATCTGCTTGTGTAGCCTCACAGAAGAATGCTTGTTTTTGGGTTTTCACAAACAAAGAGCATTCACTGTAGCTCCCAATTACAGAATAAAGCACCATCAAAGATCAAAGGAGAAATCATTAGACAAATATGGAACCAAAAGAATGGATCAACGTCTCACATTGTCAGAATCAGGAAGTTGTTGAAGCCTTGCTTTCAGCAATGGTATCCCACTATCAAAGCATGGAAGAATATTATCACCAAAGTAGAACCTCTCCTAAAATGCAACAAAACAAGGGAACAAAAACAGTCAGAAATTTGCCAAAATCAATGCAGCTGAAACAGAAAAGATCTGCAGAAATATATCACGATTGACAAGCATGAGTAAAAGAATGTTAAAACATCAATATTAGCAATCATTCAGAACCAACCTGCAAGGCATGGATATCAAAAGTTACTAAACTAGTAGGTCCTCCCCTTGAAATTGGTATATTTGACAAGATCCTAGCAAGAGTAAAAGCTGTTGCAATATCTCCCTCCTCCTCCATGCGCTCAGAAGTACCAGTGGGAAAAAAGGGAAGGACTAGTGTGAATGAGGAGATGAACAACTTAGGCAATGCATATATAACAGAGAGCTGCTCAAATATTACTCCTGGGGAACTAAATGAGGCTAGAAATGCTACATGCTGTCCGCGAATCCCTTGAGCATTAGATATGAATAAGTTGGGGAATCCATCTTCAAATGTCCTAACATATTATCCCACAACCATGTCAGGATCAAAAACTAGAACCAACTTCACCTTCATAATTCAGACACAAACAAATCCAAAAAAAATGGGAGAAACCCGGAAAACAGTACTCATTCATTCCTCCACATTTATCCATAGTATACATGTTACAATTGAACAAGAAGAAAAAAAATACCCAAAATAATAAAATATAAAGCGACTATTAGACTCAAATTCCATCAATGTATATAAATAGACCACAAGATGCCAAATGTACATGTGTATATATATATATAAGTATGTATGTATTTATATTTGGCTTATCGGGGCTCTGAAGAAGAATATGAAGTGTGCTTATAGACAAAGCAAAAAACGATTGAAGGAACTTAGTGAATACTAATTGTTCAAGAACCTCTTTTAGGAACCGCAGCGATTGAAAATACACATGTTAATGCTCGCGATCTCTTGTAATGTGGTTTAATTTCAATTGCTAACATACAATTGCGCGAGCATCCTCAACAAGTCGCAATTTCGAGAAAAAAACCTAGATCAAAATTCAAATATGGAAGAAGAGTCTGAACAGCAGCAAGTACGAACCTCCAGGTGATGCTACGAAGTTCAATGGCATCGGACTCGGCGGCGATTCGCTCGGCGAGCGCCTTCGTCTCTGCGCAGTAGAAAAGGCATACCTTCTTAGCATTCCTGGGAGAAGAAGTCAATGTGGCAGTGGAAGCCATTAGAACAGGACGAGGATTTGGAATTGTGGTGGAGTCGAATTCAACGGCCCATTTTTGGGGTTTTCCAAAGCTCGTGAGCTCGCATCGAAATCGAAACTTATCCTTCTTCAAGAACGGAATTAGCGGCAGAGTGAGAGTAGGCTTTAGGGTTTGGATGGGCGCCGAGAAGCTGCAGTGGAGAGGTGGCGCGGGCGACATGTGTTTCACTGCGAGCATCCTGGAGCTCCGGTGGTGGGCTGGACGAGTTTGACATGGGTTTTAAGAATCCACGTTGTAAATGGCGAAGCTAGTAAGATTGTTCCCACTTTTTTTTTTCCCTCTTTAGCCGTTTACTAAATGCGAAACAACGATGTCGTTTTAGTAATTTACCTATTAAAAATTTAAATGGCGAGCTTTTGAACATTAAAAATGGAGACACCTGCGGTTAAACTATATATTGTCACTACAAAGCATGATTGTTTGCTGTAATCTTACTTCCTGAATTTCAGCCCAATGGGTACCAAATTTTGTTTAGTAGACAGGAAAAAAATGGACGAAAACAAAATTAAGGTTAAAATCAATAAACTTTTGTTAAATTTTTTAAAAAAAATTTATTTTTCCCTCTTTTATCTATCCTATTAATTAAAGGGCTAGGAAGATTGATTTCTTGATTTTTCCCATTACTTTATCCCATAAATTTACTAAATTTATAGTCTATCTTCCTACATGGAATGTGCAAATTTTATCCCACTACCATATTTTAAGAATTTATGATTATTATTAAGGTTTAAAATTTAAACTCAAAAAGTAATGAAAGATTTTATAAGTTAAAAGTAGGAAGAAATGGGTAAATTCATTAACTACCTAATTATCAGCCTCTTAATTTGAACAATACGATCTCAAGAGCCTCTTTGGTAGGCACCTTGCACCCATGAGGGCTCAAGGAGTAAGGCAAGGTAGATATCAAGGCTTATAATGGGTCATGAGCGGGTTAGGTGGTGCTGAGAGGGACAACACACATTATAATTGAGAGAAACAACACACATTATGGTTGAGAGGGACAACACGCATTATGGTAATCTATAAAACACAATTCAACATATTGCAGCATGTAGCATGACCCTTCTGGACCAAAATTTAAGTGTTGAATTTTGGAATGTTGGTATTTATTTTTCTTAAAAGAGGAAGCTTTAAAAAGAGTATCCAAGTGGAATTTTTATTTTTTGGATTTTCCATAACTAATGAAAAAATCATCATGTTTCCTCGAGCACCCTTGATGTCTCCTCCAAGTACCTTGGAAATAGGTGGTTTTTTTTTTTTTGTGGGAAAGGGCTGTGCATAACTTAAAGGATGCAACTTGGCTTGAACTTTGACCACCCTAAGGATACATGATGTGAGGCCTCAAATATGGGTTAAGTAGACAAATGAGCCTTTCTAACACCCATACACGAGTATAGTGCCAAGTAGTGGTGTACAATCTATGGCTACAATGATTTGAGGCGCAAGGTGCAATAGTGACTCCCCCTTTAGATGGCTTGGCACAATGGTGCAATGTCTTATGCAAGGAGATGACTTGTCATGAGCACAAGATGATGATTCATTGCCATACTAAAATGAGTTAATTTAGATGAGGTTTGGTGTTGTAGCAAGATAGACTTACTCAAACATGATGGTGCATGGCTAACATGGGACAAGAGTTTGGGGCATGACATGCTAACTCTTGTCACATGTAAGGCATGACAAAGTCTTGCAGAGGGTTATCCCATGGACAACAACACTAATGTGCCAAAGGCACAAGGATATGGCATAATGCATATGTATCATATTGTAGCCTAAGGCACACTAATGCATTAGATCATGGGTTGTCTACAAAGATGAGTATGTATGGGCAAGTTGACTGAGAATTATATAATTGCCAATTTGAATTCAAACATCATGATGTTTGAATTCAAAATAAAGTAGAAGGAAGCATCCTTTAGAAATAAATAGGCTCTCCCATTGTCTAAAAGGATTAGATGGTGTAAAATTGGTGGATTTAAATTCTTCGAGTTAGGCAAAAATCCAAGCATTGGGACACTTGGAGAAAATTTTGCAATCTTTTTTGTATTGAGAAATAAAACAAGTAGGGAAGTCTTTCCCATTTATCTAGTGAGTTGTTTCTGCATTTGTTGGTTAATGATTGTTGAGATAAGACCGAACTTAGTGTCACATTTCACAAAATAATTGTTACAGATTTTGTATGTGATACTAATCCACTAAACTATTTGAAAAAATTGAGAAAATTTCATCAAAATATCTCTTCTCGAGCATAAGGATGATTTACTTTTTATTATGGAAAGAAAACAAGGTAAAAAAAAAAGTTTGGGAAATAATACCTAGTTGTATTTGGTATAAAAAGCATTTTCTACTTATCATTTTTTATTTTCATTTTCTAAAAATAGTTTTCATTTCCTTTTTCTTTAAATGTGTTTGATTAAGATAAGTAAAAACCATTTTTAGAAAATAAAATTTATACTATCGGGTTTGGTTTGAAGTTTATATATATATGTTTGGTTATTTGATTAAAATGATAATTGAAAACCTAATTTTGAAAATCAAATCCTTTATCAATTTTTGGCCACATTTTAATAAAAATGATTTCATTCTTTTTTATTTTTTAATAAAAATAATAATTTCTTTTAAAATGTACATGTAAATACTTTAAATAAATAAATGTATTTACGTTAAAAATGAGTTACTTTTCAAATAAAAATATAGAAGATGTTAAATTCAAGTATCATTTTTATCCGATTAAATCATATATATATATATATATATATATATAAAAGCGAGTCTTGCCATTAACACGATTAAACCCTTAAAACTTTTAGAAAAAGAAATTTCAAAATTATTATTATTATTATTTATAAGGAAGCAACCATCTAAAGTAAACTAGGGCAGCATTTGAAAGTGCTAAAAAGAATTCCACCTGAAAAAGCCTATACACGATTCACAGTCCTTTCCCTCTTTATCAATTACCAAGCTTGCTAATCGATGAAGACGGCATGATATTATCAACATCTCATGAGTCATGACTCAAGAAGTTCCTCCACCAACTTCATGTGCCATATGCAATTTGTTTTGAGAGCTGAACCGCCTTCCTAATGGGTTCACCATTTAGAGTGAATTCATTACTCTTACACATGCTTCAACCCTTCCCTACGAAGCACGATGATTCCGAAATTGAGGTTACCTTTGAAAACTATTCTTAAAAATACTTTTTTTTTAGAATATAAAATGTTCTAGGTAGAATTATTTTTAAAATATACTGTTTTAAAAAATAATTATATAAGTATAGATAATAATTATTAAAAAGAAATTATTATAGATAAAAATTATTTAAAAAATAAATAAATTAACAATATTGTAAATTATTAAATAGACTTGTATTAAAAAATCTCCGATACAAGGATATGCTTTGTCAACTCGTCATCAGCTTTGAGTTTATCCAATGCTATTTGGTAAGGCATTGGGCCTTGAGTTAAGAGTCTAAGACATAGTTAGTGATGTGAGGAATGTGCCTTGGTTCGTGTATAATTTATTTGATCCATGTCAGACATCCTTTTGAATTTGCTTCCCTTCCCATTTTTTTAATTAAGATCTATATCCTTTCCACTTGTTTTTTAATTTCCAAGTTTATCAGTTACAGAAATGATAGAGATGAGGTGGCTGTATCATCATCTTATTGCTTCACACCTGTCATGCCAAATTTTATAAATATTTAGGCCAAATGTATTAGCACCAGGGTCAAAGCGCATAAGATCAAGATTAATGTTAAATTCAAATTTAAAAATTGACTATTAAAAAATGACGTGACGTAATTAATCACATTTCCCGATAGATACCTCTTCAATCGGCACCTATTTTTCTATGGTAAGGGTCTGTCTTATCCTTATGAAGGTGGATTTGTTTTTATGAATAAATAAAAGAAAGCGCAACGCACCTACATCTGGTTAGTCCCTAACACAGCCCAAGTTGGGCCTGAACCCTCTAGTATAAAAATGTGGCAAGAATATAGCACAAATGCACGTGAGAACGCGAGAGAGAGAGTGAGAGCCAAAGAACCAAACAATCTCTTCCGAAGAGCCAGCAATTCTCAACCGCTTAACCCCCAGAAGGAGATACGTGTGAAAGGGAGAGGACGAGCCAGAAGTCTCATTATCTACCAAGAGCCCGTCGTTTGAAGCTGCACCACACCTCTGTATCAGCTTTATCCCCTTATATTTATTCTGCCATTCCCCTATTAATCCATCTACAAATTTTCAGTGGCTGTGGTGTTGCTCAGTCAATGCCTCATAACTTCTATTCATAATACGACAAAGGGGCTATAGTGTTTTAGGCAGACTTATACTCTTACTTTGCTTCCTGGCCATTCTGCACAGCACTTGGGCTTCCACTCCAACGGCCACACCCCGTCTCACCGCCAACCCAACATCAAAGGTAGTTGCTATTTTGACAGTAAATGAAATATAGATTGGGCAGATGATAAATCCGATCAAATTGGGTTAAGGTTCTGTTGAATGGGTATTGTTTTCTTTTATCACTGTTTATGGAATTTGTGTTGAAATTCTATTTTTTGTTCTCTGATTCGTGGAATTCTGTCGTGCTTCTTGATGGGTTTTGTTTTCTGGGACTGATGTTTCGATTAGAGGGTGTAGACTTGTTTCAAGTTTGATTTGACTGGATATTGGTGTTTTTGTGCCTTAATTTCCAGTAATTTTCATTGAATTTGCGCTGTGTTAAAATGTGTTCATGCACTGGTTGGAGTCTTTTGCCTCTGTTTACAATTTTTTTCTGAGTTTGATGGTGTATCGACTTTGATGAGTTCTACTGGTTTTCAGTGTCCTTTTGATGATCCCTGCCATTTGTATGGTGAACTGTGAGAAAGATCTTTCAGTGATTTTCTCTACTTATAAATGGCTTCATATCACATTATTAATTCGTGGCGATTGATTTTTGATACTCCTTGCTTGGAAAGTATTGGTTGGACAATTTGAATCTAGAGATTTTGGGATATCCAAATGGGTCAATCTTTAAGATGATAAAGACCATTGTAGCCATGCCCATATTTCGATTATTTACTTTCAAATGTTCATAGATGTAGACATAATTTTCAATGGAGATACTTTTTCTTCATAATTTTTGTTCTACCTTTTTATCAATGTAGTGACATTTGTCTGAAAATTCCCAACTTAGTAGCAGAGTTAGTTCAAGAGGCTGCTGCGTATTTGAGTGCCGCCAATAAGACAACAGCTGATCCATCATGTCGCATAAGGGACTAGACTATGAGACACTGAATGAAAACGTGAAGAAGGTTCAATATGCTGTTAGGGGCGAGTTGTATCTTCGTGCTTCTGAGCTTCAGAAGGAAGGGAAAAAGGTAACATAATTCTGTTGCCTGTTTGAGGACTTAGTATCCATTCACATGTTTCCAGTTATAACCCTTTTCTCGATGCTGGAAATTCCTAACTTTAGAACTTGCACATGGTTTTGGGACATTGGCAGGAACACCCATTCTGAACTTTGATCATTAACTTTCTTTCAATTATGCAATGAACCAGATGTTTATTATAGCTTGTAATGAGTTTATAGTGGAGCAGCTACCTTACTAGATCTTTGCTTTCCACTTGCATAGGTATATTTGTATTGATTGGTAACCTTTTTCCCATGCAACTGGATGTGAAACCTCCCCATCCCTAGCCCAACCCTTTGCTGTCAGAGCATTTTGGGTGACATCTCTATCGCACTTGCAGTTTGTTACCTGATATTTTTTGCTTTTCACCCTTTACGATTATTAACACATGGGATTGGATTGCTATTTAACAAGTTCAATATTCTTTAAGTGATCCAAAGGCAAACTATTTCTTTCCTTTTATGATGCACACATTTATTGAGAGTCACATTTTTCTTTTAGACTTTTAAGAAGTGAAGGACTTCCTAGCAAGATTTGACACTTAGGTGGTGTTTGTTTTTTTACTTAATTCTAAATAGAACTTTAATGCTTAATAGTGTTAAATATTAAGTTGTTTGTTTTTGTAGTATTTTATTTCTATTAAGTATTAATAAGTAAAAAAAACCAATATGTTATTTTTTCTATTTAGAAAAAGCTACATATTTTGGCTTTTTCTATTTAGTAAAAAGTTTATAATAAGTCATGAAAAAGTAGAAAAACAAATAACCTAAATTCTAAAACTAAATTGCTTTCAGTAAAAAGCCAAAAAAACAAACACCACCTTAGTCTATCATGAGGATATTGCTTATATCAAATGTGAAAATTGGTTTTATTCCTCCATCAAACTCAATTAAAATATCTTTGTCCGGTCCCAAACAACATGTCTATTAAACGTTGGATTGATTTCATTCACCTTCCCTAATGCTTTGGTTAAATGCACCTGACCCCATTGATTTAAAATTTCATCAAATACCACCTCTTTCTTTTTCATTTGTTTTTTACTCACCTCCCATCTCACTCAAAATAAGTGAGGTATTTGATAAAATTTCAAATCTATGGAAACTAGTTGTATTTAGCCAAATCCTGAGGGGAGGTGATTGAAATTAACCCTGTGGGTATTTGATCAAGATCCAGTTTGTTTTAATACTACTTGCGTATATTTATTTTATAACCTCCCAAAAAATAATAGAATTGGGTAATTTTAAAGTACTTTATATCGGGCAACATATTTGCAAGTGTTGTATTCGTCCAAAAATCTGGGATTAATAGATTGCTATTTATGTATGGTATTTTAGACCATTTAGAACATCAAGAGGGCATTGGATTTTGCATTCTTTTTGAGGTTAAATGAATCAAAATAATTTAATTTTTCATATTTGATATTGTTTTGATTATTTTCTAATTACCTGTCTACAGATTATTTTCACAAACGTGGGCAACCCTCATGCTCTAGGACAGAAACCACTGACTTTTCCTCGCCAGGTCCACAACAACTGTATTTCTATTTTTTTCTGTTTTTCTACTTTAGGAGCTACTCTTATCTACATTGCCAAGTTTATTAACCTGAATTCTTTGGGTTGCATGTGTAAGGCTCACTATGAGTTGGTCTTGAACCATGAAAATGCTTGTTGCAGGTGGTTGCTCTATGCCAAGCTCCATTTCTATTAGATGATCCTAATGTAGGACTCGTATTCCCAGCAGATGCAATTGCAAGAGCTAAACACTACCTTTCATTGACTTCGGGTGGTCTAGGTAACCTATTTGACTTCTTTTATGCAATACTCCTATGGAAAAGGATTAACTACACTCAGCTTTTGAGGAGTTATAATTTCCTTGTATTCTACATGTGTTCCTCCCTCTCTCTGTCTCTATCTCTCACTCTCTCTTGTGATTTTTTATTTTGGACTGTTGGGACATTTAACCAACTAAATAACAGTGCCTTATTCCATATATTCAGGTCTCCTTACCATGTCAATTTGTTAGAGAGGATAACTTGAGTTAAAACATGAATTTGAACCATCATTTTTCTACTAATTCTATATCCTCATTGGCCTCTGTCTTCCTCTAAAGGAGCTTTTTAAGTGGTGGCTACTGAATATCTCTGCTCACACCATAAATCTTATCTAAATATATCAAAACCATGGTATGATCTACACTTCATTGCATCTTATCTTTTCAACTTTTTCTCTTATTCTTGTTGACATCATTACCTCACCTTCACCTATCATGTGGACATGCAAGCACTAAATTCCCCACATTCTTTGCTTTAATAATTGATACAATTGATTTAGAAGTTATTGGATAAAGTTTCCATTTATTTTATTGAAAATTAGAGGCTCTGTCAACAGACTATGAACTGAACAGTTTGTTTTTTCTTTATAAAATGATCAGGTGCTTATAGTGACTCTCGAGGTCTTCCTGGAATAAGGAAGGAAGTGGCAGAGTTCATTGGGAGGCGTGATGGGTATCCAAGGTGATAATGCTAAATATCCTTAACTTTCAATTGATTGGTCTAAACATTGGTTCTAAAGTTCTAAATTGAAAGCGGTTATTGCTCTTTGACCAATAACAGTGATCCAGAGCTCATATTTCTCACGGATGGTGCCAGCAAAGGAGTAATGCAGATTTTGAATACAATTATCCGTGGTGAAAGGGATGGGGTAATGGCCTTTTCTAAGTTGGATTTGCAAGCATGATTCTCCAACAAGTTTCTTCTTCGTCATTTCCTTTTCTTTTTTCTCTTATCTCTGGTTACACCAAGGGTGCTTGTGTTCCAAAGCCATTCCCATATATCTATTGACTATTACCTGTGTATTGCAAGATTTTGGTTCCTGTCCCACAATATCCGCTTTACTCAGCTGCAATATCTCTCTATGGTGGTTCTCTTGTTCCATATTATCTGGAAGAGACAGCAAACTGGGGTCTTGATGTAAATAACCTTCACTCGTCAGTTGCAGCAGCTCGCTCCAAAGGAATAACTGTAAGTATGCTTTTCTTTTTTCTCTGAAGTGAAAGAATGTTGAGAAACTTGCCTAATAACATGAATGGATGAACAAGAGGGAGGTGAGCTTAATTGAATTCAATAAGCCAGTGAAATACAAAAATTTGCCTTTTCTTGGTGCTGACAATCTAGAAAAAGCTAAGTTCTCTTGGCCAGTTTTATGGGATGCGTATTCTCCAAAATTCATTTTTTATCTTGTGATGTTGTTCTCTTCCTCTCTGCTAAGATATGACTGTATCTAGTTTTCTTTGGGTCTTTGTATTCATTGGCTGAACTGCTTACTGTCATTTTTGGAAATTCTTTTTATCACCTAGTCAATATCTTATATAGTCAAATGTGATCAGGTCCGAGCAATGGTGATTATAAACCCTGGAAATCCTACTGGTCAGTGTCTTAGTGAAGCCAATTTAAAAGAAATATTGCACTTCTGTTACCAAGAAAACTTAGTCTTGCTTGGAGATGAAGTTTACCAACAGAATATTTACCAGGATGAGCGCCCTTTTATCAGTGCTAGAAAGGTATGGTGCTGTTATGAAATTAACTATTCCTGGGTCTTTACCTGGAGACTATCTTGAATTTATACCGTATTTTCCTCCAACCCTGAAAGGTTTTGATGGACATGGGCCCACCCATAAGCAAGGAGCTCCAGCTTGTTTCTTTCCACACAGTCTCTAAAGGATATTGGGGTGAATGTGGACAGCGTGGTGGATACTTTGAGATGACCAACATTCCTCCACAGGTTTGCCTTTCTATAATTGTTAAAAAAATTTCTTGTATTTGTGTTGCAAGTCGTGCATTTTGAGCAAATACCAGAGTTCAACAAAATGGTATAATTATTGATACATATTTCCTATTCATGTTCTGACAATCAGATAAAAATTAAATTTACATGGCACTATATGAGAACAAAAATTATATACATATGTAATAGAAATTAAAGAAAGAATAAAAAAAATGTTAGAATTATCTTACGTTTTCAAAGTGAACTAATTTATTTTCATGATAAAGCAGTCTTCTTATTGTTGGAAAATGAAATTCAAGCACAATTGAAATTCCTTCTATTTAAACAGTGTTTAAACAATTGGTGCTAATTTGTATCATCAAATGATGTTGCAGACTGTTGATGAGATTTATAAGGTTGCATCAATATCACTCAGTCCAAATGTCCCTGGGCAGATATTTGTAAGTTGGAGTCTAATATTTTATTTTGTGGCATTCTGTTCATTGAACTGGATACTCTCATTTCCTCTGTTCACACCATTATTTCTGAGATATGTTTTCATATTTTCTTCTTTCCTTTTACAGTTAGGTGTCATGGTCAATCCACCTACACCTGGAGATATTTCATATCTGCAATTTATGAGAGAGAGGTATATATGCTCATGGAAGATTCATATCTCTATCATGTCATTGCCTGTACTCCCATAAAATAAACCCATACAAACTGAGGAAGTCTTTCTGCTCTTTTAATGACACTTTCATGGGATTAGTCCTTTCTAAGATAGAAACAAGTGGTAACAAGCATTTTAGAATCATCGAGGAGTATTCTGAAATATAAGAAAACAGTTCACAAGAATTTTTTATTTATTTATTAAATAGCAACATATTCACTTTTTCATTGAAATAATTCCAATCCTATGAGTTGATTCTGGACCTTTTTGTTTTCTAACTGAATGCTTAGAAGTGTAGGATGGTTTAGATGTTGGGATGTTGATATCCTGAGTTGCACACCCTGAAATGGCTTTTCTTGAGTGGTGAATGATAGTGTGTTATGAATTATGAAACCTGCAGCAAAGGTATCCTTGAGTCACTGAGGAGAAGGGCACAGATAATGACTGATGGATTCAACAGTTGCAGAAATGTAGTTTGTAATTTCACAGAAGGTAAAAAATTGCTCTTCCAAAGATTACATTTTATTTTCATGCAATTTGTGAGATGCTTTTTCAATATTTAAAAGTTGGTTGATTAATGAGAAAAATGGTTTCAGGGGCCATGTATTCATTCCCTCAAATAAGATTGCCACCAAAAGCTATTGAGGCTGCCAAAAAGGCTGGTAAAGTCGCTGATGTTTTCTACTGCCTCAAGCTCTTGGAAGCCACTGGAATTTCCACTGTCCCTGGTTCAGGATTTGGACAGAAAGAAGGGTAATTTTTTCCCTCGTTTCTTCCATTGTAATTTCAACAACTGTCTTCTCATTCCTTTCACAATGCTGCTTCTACTTGCGTGAAACCTTTCATGTTACTGATAGGTGCTCGTACCACAAAACTCATACAGAAATTGGTTTTAACCACCATCTATCCTAAAGTAAAAACTGATATCGTATGGGTAGTGAGAACCCGATGAAGTTCTAAAGGGTGCTTTTATGTTTAATGGAGAGAAAAAAGAGGGAACTTTATAATTGTGTATTTTTCAACAACTTACTATAACCTTTTTGTGTCTAGGGTCTTCCACTTAAGGACAACCATCTTGCCAGCTGAGGAAGACATGCCTGCAATTATGGAAAGCTTCAAGAAGTTCAATGATGAGTTCATGGAACAATATGAAGACCATAGAGGCTATTCAAGGATGTAAGGAGGATGCTTCAAATTTAGTGACTTGTAACTATATTCTTTGGCATAGCAAGCCATTTAACATATGATCCTTAAACTTGTGTCCTCTCTATATACTTGGCTTATAGACTTCTACTCTTGAAGATTTAACCACTACTCTGTCCATATCATCTTTCTATATTTGGTTGTCTATGATTCACATCATCATTGAACCACTTCAATATGCTAGAGAGGTAACTGCACCCTTAACTTGAGCCATTTGCCTGACCAAATGCTAGGCCAGAAATTAAATAGGTTGAATAACCCTGCATATTTTATCGCTTTCAGATAAGCAAAATCCATCTGCGTTTAGTGTCTCATCTCGAAAGGAGGGTTGTGGTTGGCGAAATGCCGTAGTAAAATCTTATTATGTCCTGATGTAAAAACTAACAACTGATTGTTGGCATAGGCTTTAGTACTCTTCATTGTCTCTACTACAGAATGATCTCTCCTGATACCTGTTAGAAATGTAGGGTTCGTCTGGTAACGTTTTCCAAAACAATTTTT